>NC_091166.1:2395789-2522485 GCF_040958095.1 Procambarus clarkii
CATTCCTAATCACGTGTTTATTTTCGTGATATACATATATATATATATATATATATATATATATATATATATATATATATATATATATATATATATATATATATATATATATATATATATATATTTATATATATTTATATATATATTTATATATATATATATATATATATATATTTATATATATTTATATATATATATACATATATATATATATTTATTTTTTATTTTATTTATTTATTTTTTAAAAATATGTTATATTTATAAATATGTATGTATATTTAAATATTGATATATACCTGAGGGTCCAGGAGGCCATCTGTGTCCCCTCAGATGGTCTCCCTTATCACAGTCTATGGGTGTGTGTGAGTGCCCCTGTGAGTGTTCGGGTGAGGGTGTGTGTGTGTGTGTGAGTGTCCGGGTTTGTGTGAGGTTTGGTTCCAGGAAACATCCTTCCCCTTGCCCTCCCCATATCTCCTCCCTTATTCCCACCGTGGGTTCGAATCCCAGGTGATTAGACCTGCCGTAAGTCCATGGATCCAAGGTATCCATCCGTGGGCCCAACGGATTTCACCCCTTCCCCACTTTCCAAGGGCCAGGTCAATTCCAGCTATCCAGGAAACCTGTCGAAACAGAGGCAGCTACAGGAGGGGACACACAAATATTTGTGCCCTGCAGTTACACACCCGTTCCGACAGGCTCGATCGCAATCTATCCAGATGAGAACACGTTCTCTTCCGACTAGACCACGCTGGAGTCGCTGTATGTCCCAAATTTGGTTCCTTTATTTATAGTTAGTATTTTTGGTGTATTAATTGATTTGTTTAAAAAATTTTAATGACTTAGGTAGAGTGATTTAGGGAGTTGGCGGGGAGGTCGGGTTGTGTGTGTAGTGGATTGTACGAGATCGTGGTTTGTTAGTATTTATCTAGTTGTGTTCACCTAGTTGTGCTTGCGAGGGTTGAGCTCTGCTCTTTCGGCCCGCCTCTCAACTGAAAATCAATCAATTATTAATAACTAATAAAAAAAAAATCCAAACACACACAGACACACACACACACCCAGGAAGCAGCCCGCAACAGCTGTCTAACGCTCATTTACATATTTACTGCTAAGTAACAGAGGGCATCAGAATGATAGAAACTCTGCTGATTTCCGTTGGTGCCATCACCGGGGGATCGAATGAGCTAGGATTACGAGTCGGGAGCGACGTCCACTCAGCAATAAAGCCCCCTAGTTTGTGTATTAGTGCAAAAGATAATTTGGGAGAGGTTAAGGGAAAGGAATGACGTTTGGTGGCCTTGAAAGCTCTGGAAGGGAGGGGAGTTGCCAGTTATGAATTAAAATTGTTATTTTTTTAAGATAGGATATATATGCAAAAGACGTTGCGAGATATAGTAAGAAAAGTGTTTCTGACTGAAGTTAGGTACTGTGTGATTGACTTGTATGTTAGGAAAAAGAATATTTATTAGAAACTTCGATAATCTTTAGAAATGTTTCTTCGCAAATAGTTGCAAATTATTGTGTGAAAAGCCTATGGTTACTGTACCTTAAACAAACACTCGTGAGCACAATTAGTCCACGGGATTCAGAGAGAGTGAGAATGAACAGCGAAATAGTAACAAAAAATGTGACAATGAGGGGAAACTATGTCATTCAAACGTTAACCATATAAATTACAGTAACACTAACTGAGCGTCCACATATATATTCCAATCAATTTATGTTAACCATTTTAGGGTTGGTTAGGTTCGGTTATATATCTACATTAGTTTTAACTCAAATGAAAAGAACTTAACTCATACATAATGAAATGAACAGTTTTATCATTTCATAAGAAAAAAATTAGAGAAAATATATTAATTCAGGAAAACTTGGCTTATTAGGCAAATCGGGCCTTGCATAGTAGGCTGAGAAGTGCGTTTCGGCTACTAGGTACGACAAATATATATATATATATATATATATATATATATATATATATATATATATATATATATATATATATATATATATATATATATATATATAAGGCAAGGCCCAATTTGCCTAATAAGCCAAGTTTTCATGAATTAATGTTTTTTCGTCTACCTAACCTAACCTATCCTAGCTTTTTTTGGCTACCTAACCTAACCTTACCTATATATATAGGTTAGGTTAGGTTAGGTAGGGTTGGTTAGGTTCGGTCATATATCTACGTTAATTTTAACTCCAATAAAAAAAATTGACCTCATACATAGTGAAAAGGGTAGCTTTATCATTTCATAAGAAAAAAATTATAGTAAATATATTAATTCAGGAAAACTTGGCTTATTAGGCAAATCGGGCCTTGAATAGTAGGCTGAGAAGTGAGTTCTGGCTACTAGGTACGATATATATATATATATATATATATACGAAAGTACTTAAGGAAATTCCTGTTTCATTTTCCTCCATGGTCTGACATTGCCATATATATATATATATATATATATATATATATATATATATATATATATATATATATATATATATATATATATATATATATATATATATATATATATATGTCGTACCTAGTAGCCAGAACTCACTTCTCAGCCTACTATTCATGGCCCGATTTGCCTAATAAGCCAAGTTTTCCTGAATTAATATATTTACTATAATTTTTTTCTTATGAAATGATAAAGCAACCCTTTTCTCTATGTATGAGGTCAATTTTTTTTTATTGGAGTTAAAATTAACGTAGATATATGACCGAACCTAACCAACCCTACCTAACCTAACCTAACCTATATTTATAGGTAAGGTTAGGTTAGGTAGCCAAAAAAAGCTAGGTTAGGTTAGGTTAGGTAGGTTAGGTAGACGAAAAAACATTAATTCATGAAAACTTGGCTTATTAGGCAAATCGGGCCTTGAATAGTAGGCTGAGAAGTGCGTTCTGGCTATTAGGTACGACATATATATATATATATATATATATATTAATATATATATATATATATATATATATATATATATATATATATATATATATATATATATATATATATATATATATGTCGTACCTAGTAGCCAGAACGCAGTTCTCAGCTTACTATGCATGGCCCGATTTGCCTAATAAGCCAAGTTTTCCTGAATTAATATAGTTTCTCTAATTGTTTTCTTATGAAATGATAAAGCTACTCATTTCATTATGTATGAGGTCAATTTTTTCTTATTGGAGTTAAAATTAACGTAGATATATGACCGAACCTAACCAACCCTACCTAACCTAACCTAACCTATCTTTATAGGTTAGGTTAGGTTAGGTAGCCAAAAAAGTTAGGTTAGGTTAGGTTAGGTAGGTTAGGTAGTCGAAAACACATTAATTCATGAAAACTTGGCTTATTAGGCAAATCAGGCCTTGCATATTAGGCTGAGAAGTGCGTTCTGGCTACTAG
Organism: Procambarus clarkii; assembly: GCF_040958095.1. Lineage (NCBI taxonomy): Eukaryota > Metazoa > Arthropoda > Malacostraca > Decapoda > Cambaridae > Procambarus > Procambarus clarkii. The sequence continues at coordinate 2,399,209 of NC_091166.1, forward strand.
GTACGACATATATATATATATATATATATATATATATATATATATATATATATATATATATATATATATATATATATATGTCGTACCTAATAGCCAGAACGCACTTCTCAGCCAACTATGCATGGCCCAATATATATATATATATATATATATATATATATATATATATATATATATATATATATATATATATATATGACAATGTCAGACCACGGAGGAAAATGAAACAGGAATTTCCTTAAGTACTTTCGTATATTAAATACATCTTCAGAAGGAAGATTCCTTCTGAAGATGTATTTAATATACGAAAGTACTTAAGGAAATTCCTATTTCATTTTCCTCCGTGGTCTGACATTGTCACATTCCTAATCACGTGTTTATTTTCGTGATATACATATATATATATATATATATATATATATATATATATATATATATATATATATATATATATATATATATATATATATATATATTTATATATATTTATATATATATTTATATATATGTCGTACCTAGTAGCCAGAACTCACTTCTCAGCCTACTATTCAAGGCCCGATTTGCCTAATAAGCCAAGTTTTCCTGAATTAATATATTTACTATAATTTTTTTCTTATGAAATGATAAAGCAACCCTTTTCTCTATGTATGAGGTCAATTTTTTTTTATTGGAGTTAAAATTAACGTAGATATATGACCGAACCTAACCAACCCTACCTAACCTAACCTAACCTATATTTATAGGTAAGGTTAGGTTAGGTAGCCAAAAAAAGCTAGGTTAGGTTAGGTTAGGTAGGTTAGGTAGACGAAAAAACATTAATTCATGAAAACTTGGCTTATTAGGCAAATCGGGCCTTGAATAGTAGGCTGAGAAGTGCGTTCTGGCTATTAGGTACGACATATATATATATATATATATATATATATATATATATATATATTTATATATATTTATATATATATATACATATATATATATATTTTTTTTTTTTTTATTTATTTATTTTTTAAAAATATGTTATATTTATAAATATGTATGTATATTTAAATATTGATATATACCTGAGGGTCCAGGAGGCCATCTGTGTCCCCTCAGATGGTCTCCCTTATCACAGTCTATGGGTGTGTGTGAGTGCCCCTGTGAGTGTTCGGGTGAGGGTGTGTGTGTGTGTGTGTGAGTGTCCGGGTTTGTGTGAGGTTTGGTTCCAGGAAACATCCTTCCCCTTGCCCTCCCCATATCTCCTCCCTTATTCCCACCGTGGGTTCGAATCCCAGGTGATTAGACCTGCCGTAAGTCCATGGATCCAAGGTATCCATCCGTGGGCCCAACGGATTTCACCCCTTCCCCACTTTCCAAGGGCCAGGTCAATTCCAGCTATCCAGGAAACCTGTCGAAACAGAGGCAGCTACAGGAGGGGACACACAAATATTTGTGCCCTGCAGTTACACACCCGTTCCGACAGGCTCGATCGCAATCTATCCAGATGAGAACACGTTCTCTTCCGACTAGACCACGCTGGAGTCGCTGTATGTCCCAAATTTGGTTCCTTTATTTATAGTTAGTATTTTTGGTGTATTAATTGATTTGTTTAAAAAATTTTAATGACTTAGGTAGAGTGATTTAGGGAGTTGGCGGGGAGGTCGGGTTGTGTGTGTAGTGGATTGTACGAGATCGTGGTTTGTTAGTATTTATCTAGTTGTGTTCACCTAGTTGTGCTTGCGAGGGTTGAGCTCTGCTCTTTCGGCCCGCCTCTCAACTGAAAATCAATCAATTATTAATAACTAATAAAAAAAAAATCCAAACACACACAGACACACACACACACCCAGGAAGCAGCCCGCAACAGCTGTCTAACGCTCATTTACATATTTACTGCTAAGTAACAGAGGGCATCAGAATGATAGAAACTCTGCTGATTTCCGTTGGTGCCATCACCGGGGGATCGAATGAGCTAGGATTACGAGTCGGGAGCGACGTCCACTCAGCAATAAAGCCCCCTAGTTTGTGTATTAGTGCAAAAGATAATTTGGGAGAGGTTAAGGGAAAGGAATGACGTTTGGTGGCCTTGAAAGCTCTGGAAGGGAGGGGAGTTGCCAGTTATGAATTAAAATTGTTATTTTTTTAAGATAGGATATATATGCAAAAGACGTTGCGAGATATAGTAAGAAAAGTGTTTCTGACTGAAGTTAGGTACTGTGTGATTGACTTGTATGTTAGGAAAAAGAATATTTATTAGAAACTTCGATAATCTTTAGAAATGTTTCTTCGCAAATAGTTGCAAATTATTGTGTGAAAAGCCTATGGTTACTGTACCTTAAACAAACACTCGTGAGCACAATTAGTCCACGGGATTCAGAGAGAGTGAGAATGAACAGCGAAATAGTAACAAAAAATGTGACAATGAGGGGAAACTATGTCATTCAAACGTTAACCATATAAATTACAGTAACACTAACTGAGCGTCCACATATATATTCCAATCAATTTATGTTAACCATTTTAGGGTTGGTTAGGTTCGGTTATATATCTACATTAGTTTTAACTCAAATGAAAAGAACTTAACTCATACATAATGAAATGAACAGTTTTATCATTTCATAAGAAAAAAATTAGAGAAAATATATTAATTCAGGAAAACTTGGCTTATTAGGCAAATCGGGCCTTGCATAGTAGGCTGAGAAGTGCGTTTCGGCTACTAGGTACGACAAATATATATATATATATATATATATATATATATATATATATATATATATATATGAATGAAAACTCACACCCCAGAAGTGACTCGAACCCATACTCCCAGAAGCAACGCAACTGGTAACTACAGGGCGCCTTAATCCGCTTGACCATCACGGCCGTCAAAAGGAAGTGATAGCCGAGGCTATTTGAGCCACTTCCCCGACGGCAACTCGGATGGTAATCTTGGGCATAGCATTTCACCAAATCACCTCATTCTTTGGGGCACACGTGAGGAACACAAATGCGAACAAGCCTGAATGGTCCCCAGGACTATATGCGAATGAAAACTCACACCCCAGAAGTGACTCGAACCCATACTCCCAGAAGCAACGCAACTGGTAACTACAGGGCGCCTTAATCCGCTTGACCATCACGGCCGTCAAAAGGAAGTGATAGCCGAGGCTATTTGAGCCACTTCCCCGACGGCAACTCGGATGGTAATCTTGGGCATAGCATTTCACCAAATCACCTCATTCTTTGGGGCACACGTGAGGAACACAAATGCGAACAAGCCTGAATGGTCCCCAGGACTATATGCGAATGAAAACTCACACCCCAGAAGTGACTCGAACCCATACTCCCAGAAGCAACGCAACTGGTAACTACAGGGCGCCTTAATCCGCTTGACCATCACGGCCGTCAAAAGGAAGTGATAGCCGAGGCTATTTGAGCCACTTCCCCGACGGCAACTCGGATGGTAATCTTGGGCATAGCATTTCACCAAATCACCTCATTCTTTGGGGCACACGTGAGGAACACAAATGCGAACAAGCCTGAATGGTCCCCAGGACTATATGCGAATGAAAACTCACACCCCAGAAGTGACTCGAACCCATACTCCCAGAAGCAACGCAACTGGTAACTACAGGGCGCCTTAATCCGCTTGACCATCACGGCCGTCAAAAGGAAGTGATAGCCGAGGCTATTTGAGCCACTTCCCCGACGGCAACTCGGATGGTAATCTTGGGCATAGCATTTCACCAAATCACCTCATTCTTTGGGGCACACGTGAGGAACACAAATGCGAACAAGCCTGAATGGTCCCCAGGACTATATGCGAATGAAAACTCACACCCCAGAAGTGACTCGAACCCATACTCCCAGAAGCAACGCAACTGGTAACTACAGGGCGCCTTAATCCGCTTGACCATCACGGCCGTCAAAAGGAAGTGATAGCCGAGGCTATTTGAGCCACTTCCCCGACGGCAACTCGGATGGTAATCTTGGGCATAGCATTTCACCAAATCACCTCATTCTTTGGGGCACACGTGAGGAACACAAATGCGAACAAGCCTGAATGGTCCCCAGGACTATATGCGAATGAAAACTCACACCCCAGAAGTGACTCGAACCCATACTCCCAGAAGCAACGCAACTGGTAACTACAGGGCGCCTTAATCCGCTTGACCATCACGGCCGTCAAAAGGAAGTGATAGCCGAGGCTATTTGAGCCACTTCCCCGACGGCAACTCGGATGGTAATCTTGGGCATAGCATTTCACCAAATCACCTCATTCTTTGGGGCACACGTGAGGAACACAAATGCGAACAAGCCTGAATGGTCCCCAGGACTATATGCGAATGAAAACTCACACCCCAGAAGTGACTCGAACCCATACTCCCAGAAGCAACGCAACTGGTAACTACAGGGCGCCTTAATCCGCTTGACCATCACGGCCGTCAAAAGGAAGTGATAGCCGAGGCTATTTGAGCCACTTCCCCGACGGCAACTCGGATGGTAATCTTGGGCATAGCATTTCACCAAATCACCTCATTCTTTGGGGCACACGTGAGGAACACAAATGCGAACAAGCCTGAATGGTCCCCAGGACTATATGCGAATGAAAACTCACACCCCAGAAGTGACTCGAACCCATACTCCCAGAAGCAACGCAACTGGTAACTACAGGGCGCCTTAATCCGCTTGACCATCACGGCCGTCAAAAGGAAGTGATAGCCGAGGCTATTTGAGCCACTTCCCCGACGGCAACTCGGATGGTAATCTTGGGCATAGCATTTCACCAAATCACCTCATTCTTTGGGGCACACGTGAGGAACACAAATGCGAACAAGCCTGAATGGTCCCCAGGACTATATGCGAATGAAAACTCACACCCCAGAAGTGACTCGAACCCATACTCCCAGAAGCAACGCAACTGGTAACTACAGGGCGCCTTAATCCGCTTGACCATCACGGCCGTCAAAAGGAAGTGATAGCCGAGGCTATTTGAGCCACTTCCCCGACGGCAACTCGGATGGTAATCTTGGGCATAGCATTTCACCAAATCACCTCATTCTTTGGGGCACACGTGAGGAACACAAATGCGAACAAGCCTGAATGGTCCCCAGGACTATATGCGAATGAAAACTCACACCCCAGAAGTGACTCGAACCCATACTCCCAGAAGCAACGCAACTGGTAACTACAGGGCGCCTTAATCCGCTTGACCATCACGGCCGTCAAAAGGAAGTGATAGCCGAGGCTATTTGAGCCACTTCCCCGACGGCAACTCGGATGGTAATCTTGGGCATAGCATTTCACCAAATCACCTCATTCTTTGGGGCACACGTGAGGAACACAAATGCGAACAAGCCTGAATGGTCCCCAGGACTATATGCGAATGAAAACTCACACCCCAGAAGTGACTCGAACCCATACTCCCAGAAGCAACGCAACTGGTAACTACAGGGCGCCTTAATCCGCTTGACCATCACGGCCGTCAAAAGGAAGTGATAGCCGAGGCTATTTGAGCCACTTCCCCGACGGCAACTCGGATGGTAATCTTGGGCATAGCATTTCACCAAATCACCTCATTCTTTGGGGCACACGTGAGGAACACAAATGCGAACAAGCCTGAATGGTCCCCAGGACTATATGCGAATGAAAACTCACACCCCAGAAGTGACTCGAACCCATACTCCCAGAAGCAACGCAACTGGTAACTACAGGGCGCCTTAATCCGCTTGACCATCACGGCCGTCAAAAGGAAGTGATAGCCGAGGCTATTTGAGCCACTTCCCCGACGGCAACTCGGATGGTAATCTTGGGCATAGCATTTCACCAAATCACCTCATTCTTTGGGGCACACGTGAGGAACACAAATGCGAACAAGCCTGAATGGTCCCCAGGACTATATGCGAATGAAAACTCACACCCCAGTTGTGAGGTGATTTGGTGAAATGCTATGCCCAAGATTACCATCCGAGTTGCCGTCGGGGAAGTGGCTCAAATAGCCTCGGCTATCACTTCCTTTTGACGGCCGTGATGGTCAAGCGGATTAAGGCGCCCTGTAGTTACCAGTTGCGTTGCTTCTGGGAGTATGGGTTCGAGTCACTTCTGGGGTGTGAGTTTTCATTCGCATATAGTCCTGGGGACCATTCAGGCTTGTTCGCATTTGTGTTCCTCACGTGTGCCCCAAAGAATGAGGTGATTTGGTGAAATGCTATGCCCAAGATTACCATCCGAGTTGCCGTCGGGGAAGTGGCTCAAATAGCCTCGGCTATCACTTCCTTTTGACGGCCGTGATGGTCAAGCGGATTAAGGCGCCCTGTAGTTACCAGTTGCGTTGCTTCTGGGAGTATGGGTTCGAGTCACTTCTGGGGTGTGAGTTTTCATTCGCATATAGTCCTGGGGACCATTCAGGCTTGTTCGCATTTGTGTTCCTCACGTGTGCCCCAAAGAATGAGGTGATTTGGTGAAATGCTATGCCCAAGATTACCATCCGAGTTGCCGTCGGGGAAGTGGCTCAAATAGCCTCGGCTATCACTTCCTTTTGACGGCCGTGATGGTCAAGCGGATTAAGGCGCCCTGTAGTTACCAGTTGCGTTGCTTCTGGGAGTATGGGTTCGAGTCACTTCTGGGGTGTGAGTTTTCATTCGCATATAGTCCTGGGGACCATTCAGGCTTGTTCGCATTTGTGTTCCTCACGTGTGCCCCAAAGAATGAGGTGATTTGGTGAAATGCTATGCCCAAGATTACCATCCGAGTTGCCGTCGGGGAAGTGGCTCAAATAGCCTCGGCTATCACTTCCTTTTGACGGCCGTGATGGTCAAGCGGATTAAGGCGCCCTGTAGTTACCAGTTGCGTTGCTTCTGGGAGTATGGGTTCGAGTCACTTCTGGGGTGTGAGTTTTCATTCGCATATAGTCCTGGGGACCATTCAGGCTTGTTCGCATTTGTGTTCCTCACGTGTGCCCCAAAGAATGAGGTGATTTGGTGAAATGCTATGCCCAAGATTACCATCCGAGTTGCCGTCGGGGAAGTGGCTCAAATAGCCTCGGCTATCACTTCCTTTTGACGGCCGTGATGGTCAAGCGGATTAAGGCGCCCTGTAGTTACCAGTTGCGTTGCTTCTGGGAGTATGGGTTCGAGTCACTTCTGGGGTGTGAGTTTTCATTCGCATATAGTCCTGGGGACCATTCAGGCTTGTTCGCATTTGTGTTCCTCACGTGTGCCCCAAAGAATGAGGTGATTTGGTGAAATGCTATGCCCAAGATTACCATCCGAGTTGCCGTCGGGGAAGTGGCTCAAATAGCCTCGGCTATCACTTCCTTTTGACGGCCGTGATGGTCAAGCGGATTAAGGCGCCCTGTAGTTACCAGTTGCGTTGCTTCTGGGAGTATGGGTTCGAGTCACTTCTGGGGTGTGAGTTTTCATTCGCATATAGTCCTGGGGACCATTCAGGCTTGTTCGCATTTGTGTTCCTCACGTGTGCCCCAAAGAATGAGGTGATTTGGTGAAATGCTATGCCCAAGATTACCATCCGAGTTGCCGTCGGGGAAGTGGCTCAAATAGCCTCGGCTATCACTTCCTTTTGACGGCCGTGATGGTCAAGCGGATTAAGGCGCCCTGTAGTTACCAGTTGCGTTGCTTCTGGGAGTATGGGTTCGAGTCACTTCTGGGGTGTGAGTTTTCATTCGCATATAGTCCTGGGGACCATTCAGGCTTGTTCGCATTTGTGTTCCTCACGTGTGCCCCAAAGAATGAGGTGATTTGGTGAAATGCTATGCCCAAGATTACCATCCGAGTTGCCGTCGGGGAAGTGGCTCAAATAGCCTCGGCTATCACTTCCTTTTGACGGCCGTGATGGTCAAGCGGATTAAGGCGCCCTGTAGTTACCAGTTGCGTTGCTTCTGGGAGTATGGGTTCGAGTCACTTCTGGGGTGTGAGTTTTCATTCGCATATAGTCCTGGGGACCATTCAGGCTTGTTCGCATTTGTGTTCCTCACGTGTGCCCCAAAGAATGAGGTGATTTGGTGAAATGCTATGCCCAAGATTACCATCCGAGTTGCCGTCGGGGAAGTGGCTCAAATAGCCTCGGCTATCACTTCCTTTTGACGGCCGTGATGGTCAAGCGGATTAAGGCGCCCTGTAGTTACCAGTTGCGTTGCTTCTGGGAGTATGGGTTCGAGTCACTTCTGGGGTGTGAGTTTTCATTCGCATATAGTCCTGGGGACCATTCAGGCTTGTTCGCATTTGTGTTCCTCACGTGTGCCCCAAAGAATGAGGTGATTTGGTGAAATGCTATGCCCAAGATTACCATCCGAGTTGCCGTCGGGGAAGTGGCTCAAATAGCCTCGGCTATCACTTCCTTTTGACGGCCGTGATGGTCAAGCGGATTAAGGCGCCCTGTAGTTACCAGTTGCGTTGCTTCTGGGAGTATGGGTTCGAGTCACTTCTGGGGTGTGAGTTTTCATTCGCATATAGTCCTGGGGACCATTCAGGCTTGTTCGCATTTGTGTTCCTCACGTGTGCCCCAAAGAATGAGGTGATTTGGTGAAATGCTATGCCCAAGATTACCATCCGAGTTGCCGTCGGGGAAGTGGCTCAAATAGCCTCGGCTATCACTTCCTTTTGACGGCCGTGATGGTCAAGCGGATTAAGGCGCCCTGTAGTTACCAGTTGCGTTGCTTCTGGGAGTATGGGTTCGAGTCACTTCTGGGGTGTGAGTTTTCATTCGCATATAGTCCTGGGGACCATTCAGGCTTGTTCGCATATATATATATATATATATATATATATATATATATATATATATATATATATATATAAGGCAAGGCCCAATTTGCCTAATAAGCCAAGTTTTCATGAATTAATGTTTTTTCGTCTACCTAACCTAACCTATCCTAGCTTTTTTTGGCTACCTAACCTAACCTTACCTATATATATAGGTTAGGTTAGGTTAGGTAGGGTTGGTTAGGTTCGGTCATATATCTACGTTAATTTTAACTCCAATAAAAAAAATTGACCTCATACATAGTGAAAAGGGTAGCTTTATCATTTCATAAGAAAAAAATTATAGTAAATATATTAATTCAGGAAAACTTGGCTTATTAGGCAAATCGGGCCTTGAATAGTAGGCTGAGAAGTGAGTTCTGGCTACTAGGTACGATATATATATATATATATATATATACGAAAGTACTTAAGGAAATTCCTGTTTCATTTTCCTCCATGGTCTGACATTGCCATATATATATATATATATATATATATATATATATATATATATATATATATATATATATATATATATATATATATATATATATGTCGTACCTAGTAGCCAGAACTCACTTCTCAGCCTACTATTCATGGCCCGATTTGCCTAATAAGCCAAGTTTTCCTGAATTAATATATTTACTATAATTTTTTTCTTATGAAATGATAAAGCAACCCTTTTCTCTATGTATGAGGTCAATTTTTTTTTATTGGAGTTAAAATTAACGTAGATATATGACCGAACCTAACCAACCCTACCTAACCTAACCTAACCTATATTTATAGGTAAGGTTAGGTTAGGTAGCCAAAAAAAGCTAGGTTAGGTTAGGTTAGGTAGGTTAGGTAGACGAAAAAACATTAATTCATGAAAACTTGGCTTATTAGGCAAATCGGGCCTTGAATAGTAGGCTGAGAAGTGCGTTCTGGCTATTAGGTACGACATATATATATATATATATATATATAAATATATATATATATATATATATATATATATATATATATATATATATATATATATATATATATATATATATATATATATATATGTCGTACCTAGTAGCCAGAACGCAGTTCTCAGCTTACTATGCATGGCCCGATTTGCCTAATAAGCCAAGTTTTCCTGAATTAATATAGTTTCTCTAATTGTTTTCTTATGAAATGATAAAGCTACTCATTTCATTATGTATGAGGTCAATTTTTTCTTATTGGAGTTAAAATTAACGTAGATATATGACCGAACCTAACCAACCCTACCTAACCTAACCTAACCTATCTTTATAGGTTAGGTTAGGTTAGGTAGCCAAAAAAGTTAGGTTAGGTTAGGTTAGGTAGGTTAGGTAGTCGAAAACACATTAATTCATGAAAACTTGGCTTATTAGGCAAATCAGGCCTTGCATATTAGGCTGAGAAGTGCGTTCTGGCTACTAGGTACGACATATATATATATATATATATATATATATATATATATATATATATATATATATATATATATATATATATATATATATGTCGTACCTAATAGCCAGAACGCACTTCTCAGCCAACTATGCATGGCCCAATATATATATATATATATATATATATATATATATATATATATATATATATATATATGACAATGTCAGACCACGGAGGAAAATGAAACAGGAATTTCCTTAAGTACTTTCGTATATTAAATACATCTTCAGAAGGAAGATTCCTTCTGAAGATGTATTTAATATACGAAAGTACTTAAGGAAATTCCTATTTCATTTTCCTCCGTGGTCTGACATTGTCACATTCCTAATCACGTGTTTATTTTCGTGATATACATATATATATATATATATATATATATATATATATATATATATATATATATATATATATATATATATATATATTTATATATATTTATATATATATTTATATATATATATATATATATATATATATATATATTTATATATATTTATATATATATATACATATATATATATATTTATTTTTTTTTTTATTTATTTATTTTTTAAAAATATGTTATATTTATAAATATGTATGTATATTTAAATATTGATATATACCTGAGGGTCCAGGAGGCCATCTGTGTCCCCTCAGATGGTCTCCCTTATCACAGTCTATGGGTGTGTGTGAGTGCCCCTGTGAGTGTTCGGGTGAGGGTGTGTGTGTGTGTGTGTGAGTGTCCGGGTTTGTGTGAGGTTTGGTTCCAGGAAACATCCTTCCCCTTGCCCTCCCCATATCTCCTCCCTTATTCCCACCGTGGGTTCGAATCCCAGGTGATTAGACCTGCCGTAAGTCCATGGATCCAAGGTATCCATCCGTGGGCCCAACGGATTTCACCCCTTCCCCACTTTCCAAGGGCCAGGTCAATTCCAGCTATCCAGGAAACCTGTCGAAACAGAGGCAGCTACAGGAGGGGACACACAAATATTTGTGCCCTGCAGTTACACACCCGTTCCGACAGGCTCGATCGCAATCTATCCAGATGAGAACACGTTCTCTTCCGACTAGACCACGCTGGAGTCGCTGTATGTCCCAAATTTGGTTCCTTTATTTATAGTTAGTATTTTTGGTGTATTAATTGATTTGTTTAAAAAATTTTAATGACTTAGGTAGAGTGATTTAGGGAGTTGGCGGGGAGGTCGGGTTGTGTGTGTAGTGGATTGTACGAGATCGTGGTTTGTTAGTATTTATCTAGTTGTGTTCACCTAGTTGTGCTTGCGAGGGTTGAGCTCTGCTCTTTCGGCCCGCCTCTCAACTGAAAATCAATCAATTATTAATAACTAATAAAAAAAAAATCCAAACACACACAGACACACACACACACCCAGGAAGCAGCCCGCAACAGCTGTCTAACGCTCATTTACATATTTACTGCTAAGTAACAGAGGGCATCAGAATGATAGAAACTCTGCTGATTTCCGTTGGTGCCATCACCGGGGGATCGAATGAGCTAGGATTACGAGTCGGGAGCGACGTCCACTCAGCAATAAAGCCCCCTAGTTTGTGTATTAGTGCAAAAGATAATTTGGGAGAGGTTAAGGGAAAGGAATGACGTTTGGTGGCCTTGAAAGCTCTGGAAGGGAGGGGAGTTGCCAGTTATGAATTAAAATTGTTATTTTTTTAAGATAGGATATATATGCAAAAGACGTTGCGAGATATAGTAAGAAAAGTGTTTCTGACTGAAGTTAGGTACTGTGTGATTGACTTGTATGTTAGGAAAAAGAATATTTATTAGAAACTTCGATAATCTTTAGAAATGTTTCTTCGCAAATAGTTGCAAATTATTGTGTGAAAAGCCTATGGTTACTGTACCTTAAACAAACACTCGTGAGCACAATTAGTCCACGGGATTCAGAGAGAGTGAGAATGAACAGCGAAATAGTAACAAAAAATGTGACAATGAGGGGAAACTATGTCATTCAAACGTTAACCATATAAATTACAGTAACACTAACTGAGCGTCCACATATATATTCCAATCAATTTATGTTAACCATTTTAGGGTTGGTTAGGTTCGGTTATATATCTACATTAGTTTTAACTCAAATGAAAAGAACTTAACTCATACATAATGAAATGAACAGTTTTATCATTTCATAAGAAAAAAATTAGAGAAAATATATTAATTCAGGAAAACTTGGCTTATTAGGCAAATCGGGCCTTGCATAGTAGGCTGAGAAGTGCGTTTCGGCTACTAGGTACGACAAATATATATATATATATATATATATATATATATATATATATATATATATATATATATATATATATAAGGCAAGGCCCAATTTGCCTAATAAGCCAAGTTTTCATGAATTAATGTTTTTTCGTCTACCTAACCTAACCTATCCTAGCTTTTTTTGGCTACCTAACCTAACCTTACCTATATATATAGGTTAGGTTAGGTTAGGTAGGGTTGGTTAGGTTCGGTCATATATCTACGTTAATTTTAACTCCAATAAAAAAAATTGACCTCATACATAGTGAAAAGGGTAGCTTTATCATTTCATAAGAAAAAAATTATAGTAAATATATTAATTCAGGAAAACTTGGCTTATTAGGCAAATCGGGCCTTGAATAGTAGGCTGAGAAGTGAGTTCTGGCTACTAGGTACGATATATATATATATATATATATATATATATATACGAAAGTACTTAAGGAAATTCCTGTTTCATTTTCCTCCATGGTCTGACATTGCCATATATATATATATATATATATATATATATATATATATATATATATATATATATATATATATATATATATATATATATATATATATATATATATATATGTCGTACCTAGTAGCCAGAACGCACTTCTCAGCTTACTATGCATGGCCCGATTTGCCTAATAAGCCAAGTTTTCCTGAATTAATATAGTTTCTCTAATTGTTTTCTTATGAAATGATAAAGCTACTCATTTCATTATGTATGAGGTCAATTTTTTTTTATTGGAGTTAAAATTAACGTAGATATATGACCGAACCTAACCAACCCTACCTAACCTAACCTAACCTATCTTTATAGGTTAGGTTAGGTTAGGTAGCCAAAAAAGTTAGGTTAGGTTAGGTTAGGTAGGTTAGGTAGTCGAAAACACATTAATTCATGAAAACTTGGCTTATTAGGCAAATCAGGCCTTGCATATTAGGCTGAGAAGTGCGTTCTGGCTACTAGGTACGACATATATATATATATATATATATATATATATATATATATATATATATATATATATATATATATATATATATGTCGTACCTAATAGCCAGAACGCACTTCTCAGCCAACTATGCATGGCCCAATTTGCCTATTAAGCCAAGTTTTCATGAATTAATGTTTTTTCGACTACCTAACCTACCTAACCTAACCTAACCTAACTTTTTCTGCTACCTAACCTAACCTAACCGATAGAGATAGGTTAGGTTAGGTTAGGTAGGGTTGGTTAGGTTCGGTCATATATCTACGTTAATTTTAACTCCAATAAAAAAAATTGACCTCATACATAATGAAATGGGTAGCTTTATCATTTCATAAGAAAAAAATTAGAAAAAATATATAAATTCAGAAAAACTTGGCTTATTAGGCAAATCGGGCCTTGCATAGTAGGCTGAGAAGTGCGTTCTGGCTACTAGGTACGACATATATATATATATATATATATATATATATATATATATATATATATATATATATATATATATATATATATGACAATGTCAGACCACGGAGGAAAATGAAACAGGAATTTCCTTAAGTACTTTCGTATATTAAATACATCTTCAGAAGGAAGATTCCTTCTGAAGATGTATTTAATATACGAAAGTACTTAAGGAAATTCCTATTTCATTTTCCTCCGTGGTCTGACATTGTCACATTCCTAATCACGTGTTTATTTTCGTGATATACATATATATATATATATATATATATATATATATATATATATATATATATATATATATATATATATATATATTTATATATATTTATATATATATTTATATATATATATATATATATATTTATATATATTTATATATATATATACATATATATATATATTTATTTTTTATTTTATTTATTTATTTTTTAAAAATATGTTATATTTATAAATATGTATGTATATTTAAATATTGATATATACCTGAGGGTCCAGGAGGCCATCTGTGTCCCCTCAGATGGTCTCCCTTATCACAGTCTATGGGTGTGTGTGAGTGCCCCTGTGAGTGTTCGGGTGAGGGTGTGTGTGTGTGTGTGAGTGTCCGGGTTTGTGTGAGGTTTGGTTCCAGGAAACATCCTTCCCCTTGCCCTCCCCATATCTCCTCCCTTATTCCCACCGTGGGTTCGAATCCCAGGTGATTAGACCTGCCCTAAGTCCATGGATCCAAGGTATCCATCCGTGGGCCCAACGGATTTCACCCCTTCCCCACTTTCCAAGGGCCAGGTCAATTCCAGCTATCCAGGAAACCTGTCGAAACAGAGGCAGCTACAGGAGGGGACACACAAATATTTGTGCCCTGCAGTTACACACCCGTTCCGACAGGCTCGATCGCAATCTATCCAGATGAGAACACGTTCTCTTCCGACTAGACCACGCTGGAGTCGCTGTATGTCCCAAATTTGGTTCCTTTATTTATAGTTAGTATTTTTGGTGTATTAATTGATTTGTTTAAAAAATTTTAATGACTTAGGTAGAGTGATTTAGGGAGTTGGCGGGGAAGTCGGGTTGTGTGTGTAGTGGATTGTACGAGATCGTGGTTTGTTAGTATTTATCTAGTTGTGTTCACCTAGTTGTGCTTGCGAGGGTTGAGCTCTGCTCTTTCGGCCCGCCTCTCAACTGAAAATCAATCAATTATTAATAACTAATAAAAAAAAAATCCAAACACACACAGACACACACACACACCCAGGAAGCAGCCCGCAACAGCTGTCTAACGCTCATTTACATATTTACTGCTAAGTAACAGAGGGCATCAGAATGATAGAAACTCTGCTGATTTCCGTTGGTGCCATCACCGGGGGATCGAATGAGCTAGGATTACGAGTCGGGAGCGACGTCCACTCAGCAATAAAGCCCCCTAGTTTGTGTATTAGTGCAAAAGATAATTTGGGAGAGGTTAAGGGAAAGGAATGACGTTTGGTGGCCTTGAAAGCTCTGGAAGGGAGGGGAGTTGCCAGTTATGAATTAAAATTGTTATTTTTTTAAGATAGGATATATATGCAAAAGACGTTGCGAGATATAGTAAGAAAAGTGTTTCTGACTGAAGTTAGGTACTGTGTGATTGACTTGTATGTTAGGAAAAAGAATATTTATTAGAAACTTCGATAATCTTTAGAAATGTTTCTTCGCAAATAGTTGCAAATTATTGTGTGAAAAGCCTATGGTTACTGTACCTTAAACAAACACTCGTGAGCACAATTAGTCCACGGGATTCAGAGAGAGTGAGAATGAACAGCGAAATAGTAACAAAAAATGTGACAATGAGGGGAAACTATGTCATTCAAACGTTAACCATATAAATTACAGTAACACTAACTGAGCGTCCACATATATATTCCAATCAATTTATGTTAACCATTTTAGGGTTGGTTAGGTTCGGTTATATATCTACATTAGTTTTAACTCAAATGAAAAGAACTTAACTCATACATAATGAAATGAACAGTTTTATCATTTCATAAGAAAAAAATTAGAGAAAATATATTAATTCAGGAAAACTTGGCTTATTAGGCAAATCGGGCCTTGCATAGTAGGCTGAGAAGTGCGTTTCGGCTACTAGGTACGACAAATATATATATATATATATATATATATATATATATATATATATATATATATATATATATATATATATATATATATGTATATATATAAATATATATATATATATATATATATATATATATATATATATATATATATATATATATATATGTCGTACCTAGTAGCCAGAACTCACTTCTCATTCTACTAGGCAAGGCCCAATTTGCCAAATAAGCCAAGTTTTCATGAATTAATTTTTTTTCGTCTACCTAACCTAACCTATCCTAGCTTTTTTTGGCTACCTAACCTAACCTTACCTATATATTTAGGTTAGGTTAGGTTAGGTAGGGTTGGTTTGGTTCGGTCATATATCTACGTTAATTTTAACTCCAATAAAAAAAATTGACCTCATACATAGTGAAAAGGGTAGCTTTATCATTTCATAAGAAAAAAATATAGTAAATATATTAATTCAGGAAAACTTGGCTTATTAGGCAAATCGGGCCTTGAATAGTAGGCTGAGAAGTGAGTTCTGGCTACTAGGTACGACATATATATATATATATATATATATATATATATATATATATATATATATATATATATATATATATATATTTATATATATACATATATATATATATATATATATATATATATATATATATATATATATATATATATATATATATAAAAGTGGATTAAGTGGATTAATCAAGTGGATTAAGGCGTCTTGTACATACCAGTTGCGTTGCTTCTGGGAGTATGGGTTCGAGTCACTTCTGGGGTGTGAGTTTTCAGTTGCATATTGTCCTGGGGACCATTCAGGCTTGTTCGCATTTGTGTTCCTCACGTGTGCCCCAAAGAATGAGGTGATTTGGTAAAATGCTATGCCCAAGATTACTATCCGAGTGCCGGCGGTGGGGTGGTTCAAATAGCCACGGATATCACCTCATTTTGTCCGGTCGTGATGGTCAAGTGGATTAAGGCGTCTTGTACATACCAGTTGCGTTGCTTCTGGGAGTATGGGTTCGAGTCACTTCTGGGGTGTGAGTTTTCAGTTGCATATTGTCCTGGGGACCATTCAGGCTTGTTCGCATTTGTGTTCCTCACGTGTGCCCCAAAGAATGAGGTGATTTGGTAAAATGCTATGCCCAAGATTACTATCCGAGTGCCGGCGGTGGGGTGGTTCAAATAGCCACGGCTATCACCTCATTTTGTCCGGTCGTGATGGTCAAGTGGATTAAGGCGTCTTGTACATACCAGTTGCGTTGCTTCTGGGAGTATGGGTTCGAGTCACTTCTGGGGTGTGAGTTTTCAGTTGCATATTGTCCTGGGGACCATTCAGGCTTGTTCGCATATATATATATATATATATATATATATATATATATATATATATATATATATATATATATATATATATATACGAAAGTGCTTAAGGAAATTCCTGTTTCATATATATATATATATATATATATATATATATATATATATATATATATATATATATATATATATATATATATATATATGACAATGTCAGACCACGGAGGAAAATGAAACAGGAATTTCCTTAAGTACTTTCGTATATTAAATACATCTTCAGAAGGAAGATTCCTTCTGAAGATGTATTTAATATACGAAAGTACTTAAGGAAATTCCTATTTCATTTTCCTCCGTGGTCTGACATTGTCACATTCCTAATCGCGTGTTTATTTTCGTGATATACATATATATAAATATATATATATATATATATATATATATATATATATATATATATATATATATATATATATATATATATATATATATATATATATTTATATATATATATATTTATATATATATATATACATATATATATATATTTATTTTTTATTTTATTTATTTATTTTTAAAAAATATGTTATATTTATAAATATGTATGTATATTTAAATATTGATATATACCTGAGGGTCCAGGAGGCCATCTGTGTCCCCTCAGATGGTCTCCCTTATCACAGTTTGTGTCTATGGATGTGTGTGTGTTTATCCCTGTGAGTGTCCGTGTGAGTGTGTGTCCGGTTATGCCTGTGGGTCCACGAGGCCATCTGTGTCCCCTCAGATGGTCTCCCTTATCACAGTCTATGGGTGTGTGTGAGTGCCCCTGTGAGTGTTCGGGTGAGGGTGTGTGTGTGTGTGAGTGTCCGGGTTTGTGTGAGGTTTGGTTCCAGGAAACATCCTTCCCCTTGCCCTCCCCATATCTCCTCCCTTATTCCCACCGTGGGTTCGAATCCCAGGTGATTAGACCTGCCGTAAGTCCATGGATCCAAGGTATCCATCCGTGGGCCCAACGGATTTCACCCCTTCCCCACTTTCCAAGGGCCAGGTCAATTCCAGCTATCCAGGAAACCTGTCGAAACAGAGGCAGCTACAGGAGGGGACACACAAATATTTGTGCCCTGCAGTTACACACCCGTTCCGACAGGCTCGATCGCAATCTATTCAGATGAGAACACGTTCTCTTCCGACTAGACCACGCTGAAGTCGCTGTATGTCCCAAATTTGGTTCCTTTATTTATAGTTAGTATTTTTGGTGTATTAATTGATTTGTTTAAAAAATTTTAATGACTTAGGTAGAGTGATTTAGGGAGTTGGCGGGGAGGTCGGGTTGTGTGTGTAGTGGATTGTACGAGATCGTGGTTTGTTAGTATTTATCTAGTTGTGTTCACCTAGTTGTGCTTGCGAGGGTTGAGCTCTGCTCTTTCGGCCCGCCTCTCAACTGAAAATCAATCAATTATTAATAACTAATAAAAAAAAATTCCAAACACACACAGACACACACACACACCCAGGATGTTGGATATTTCCAACATCGAATACAGCATTGTTGTATTCTCATTACTTATTACTAACCATATTAATATTGTATTAAGTAAAATTAACAACTCGTAGAATTCTCCTGTACTAATAATTCATCTGTACATTAGGCTAGAATTCTCACGTCATCTGACGCTAGTATTGCGTCAGATTTCTTTACAGTAAAACACATTATATACAATTTGTGTGAGAATTAAATACGATTCTCCATAATTAAAGCATTCTGTATGACAACTGATTGCAGACGAATTGTTCTCTATCTAAAAGCCGAATAAAGCGTTAGAATTATACCGTCTACCTCGCGGTAGTGTTAACGTCATCAATGAATGCTATGGGGAGACATTAATTCCTCTCCCTTGTATCTTTACTATTCTTAAATAGTTAAATAATAATATTCCGTTCCTCTAAATAATAAACCCGTCCAGTCTTTAGAGTTTCAAGCGCGAATGCGAGAAATATTAATGTTCATGCCAATAATTTGTGTAATGAACGTCGACTCGGCGTGGGTAGGAGGGACGCCATGCCATCCTCAGTACACGTGGGGAACCGAAGAGAGGCAGACCTGCGCTTAACGTACTCATAAGAATACGCCATTGTCCAGCAAATAGGACAAGTGTGTCCATCCACAGATGAAAGCCGCCACTGTGAGGCGTGAACGACCTTGCAGATAGTATCTTCAACTAGTGCTGGTGTTAAATAAGGGACCCCTAGACTTGGTTCCTGACGACACGTGATCAGCCAACTTGAAACGCATCCATCCAGCCTGGGATGCGAAATTACGGCAATCTTAATACTTATACAGTGCCCACAGCTAAGTACCTTTTATTTGATGCATCATTTACAGGTTTAATAATAGCGGGGTGATTGCGCGTCACGCGGCACGACAACACCTAATAACAGGTGATTAGAATTTTATCTGTAGTTATCAATAATCTTGAATATGTATTGAGCAGTTAAGTCAATTGCTACTGGTAGTCATTTATCTTGCAGCTCGAGAGACGAATTCCTCATGCTGTCTTCTCCATGCTAACTGTGTCTTACGTCGGTGTACCAGACTTGGAGATTAAGAGGACTACCAGGGTTATCTAAAGGAATCTATTACCAGCTAAGGCTTATTTCTTTTACTCATAACTTTGCAATTTGATACATTCAGAATGTATAACATAATGTGTGATTTACTGTAACTCATTATTATGCTCATATTCATGTTCTTCGTTGTATGAATAATATTATATTCAACATTAATTATAGGATTAGATTATTATTAATAGAATTAGTGAACGAACCACACTGATTCCTGGACGTACTGACTTCCAGCAATAACCCCCCAATGTAGGTGTTTGAAGTTTGGTTTTAATAATACAGCCCATTAATTATTCTTATGATCATACTTTCTAGTCATATCCATAGTCACTGGTTTTCTCTAGAATTTTACCTAATGATCGGAAATTCTCAGTTTCCCTCTTTACTTTAAAAGTGGGTGGTCCTTCGTAATTTAATTTACTACTTTAATTATTAATTAATCAGAATCAAACCCAAATATCCCACATTATGGTCCTTCGAACCGGATAGGCATTAAATTTATAATTAAAATATTAACCATTAATAACTAATCCTTGTGTGATAGAAGCTAGACTAACTATTTAATTAATTGTGTCAACTAACAGTATAACACATCAGTTAGCCTAGATCACACTAACAGCTACCTTATACATAGCTTTAGTGGGTCATAGCCAATTACCCACAACATTTAGACCTACACTTCATACTGAAGTAGAATCCTTAGGTCACCAAGAGCAACAGCTCATAACCTTATATTAATCACTAACACCAATTAAGTGTTAACCATTTAGGCTATACCAATGTTTCAATACATGGCTGTCAGCAGACTGTCCATTATAGCCTGAATCCATGTTATAATTACTGATTCACTCAAGTCAGTGGATCATTAACATTTAGGGATCCAGAATACTAATATAAATTACTGATCTCATACTAGTTAATCATTACTAACCCTGATAATATTTTATTCCACAATTAGGAGTACATTCAGGAGTTAGATAATATTTACGGCAGTAGAATACTTGCCAAACACAATTAATTCTTTTGTGTTCATTTAATTTCTTATGCACATAATTACACAAGTGTATATTATATAAAATACAAAAACCCAAAAACACAGCACAATTATTTGCACATTACTGCACCATAATACAATCTTTGCCAACCTTCAGTAGGTAGCAATTTAGGCTGTGATTGTGTTGAATTTGGCACAAGCACAGACTAAATATAGTAGTAGTTTCTCAAGTAGAAATTCTCACGACTAAGCTTGAGCTAGTTAGTGACATATATTATTCTTTTGTGCTGACCCTATCAAGGGTGGGATTAACCATTTATTGTGTAATTATTTTATTGCATATTTCTATGTATGTCTTTGAGTGTTACTGTAAGTCCACTACCCATCCGAGGCTGATTTAGAAGAGCTAAGCTGAGGAACACCTGTAGTGAGACCAAGGTACCACTCAAATCTTAGTTACTTATTATTAGGTAGGTAGCTAACCTCTAAATGAGGTAAATTACAACCAGCCTCAAGAAATATTAGGCTGTCAATAATTATACCTGCTCTGCATCAAGGAGCAGACAACATAGCTATACCACTAGCTACATAAGCCCTATCAGGCTGTCAATAATTATACCTGCTCTGCATCAGGGAGCAGACACCCTAGCTATACCACTAGCTATATAAGCCTTATAAGGCTCAAATTTACATCCAGAATGGATACTTCTGAAATATTAAAGAGAATCAGTATTATCTTGAGAAGTCTCCAAAAGTACCTATCAAGACGACTTAACGACTGCGATAACTGTTTAGAAAACAATCCAATTGACTTCTTTGAGTTCAACCTCTACACAGAGGCAGCTAACGAAAAATACGTCCAGGTGAAGGAGACCATCGAGGCTTATAAAGACAAACTCTTTAGCAGTAATACTGACCCAGACGAATTAAGTCAGATCGAATATGATCTTGATGAATATGAAGATACCATTCAAGAAAAGCTAGATCACTATAAAAGAGTGCTTGCGAAACAAAATGATCCTGATTGGATAGAACGTTTTTGTAGAAAAACTACAACCGAGCAAGCACACTGCTCAGATGAAATACATGAGCTAAATCAAGACGAGGAGAATCCTCTAGTCAATACTGATCACTATACAGGATCAACAACTGAAGATCAACCTTCATTTTCTAACCTCTCATCTAAGACAGCTTCATGTGATGATTTGTTTACAGAGTCTGATCAAATTTCAGACCACTCTTCTCAATGTTCCTTGGATTCTATAAGTTCAATACATAATGCTACTGAATTAACTAGCTTATCACCAGAACCCAGAGAAACAAGTGAAGCTGCAGATGAAACAAGTGAAGCTGCAGATGAAACAAGTGAAGCTGCAATGATCAGTGAATCTGAACCAGAAAATGATAAAGCTAATGCTGCAGCAGCAGTCGAAGCTGTAATCAAAGCTGAGGCTAAACAAGAAGCCTTAAGCAACACAAGTAATGGTCACAATTGCTCCCAACAGCCTTCTAAAGTAAGTGCTGACAATGAGAAGACTATTATAAACCTTGTACACCAATTATTAAATTTATCTTCACCAGAACAATCAGTTGACTCTTTACAAACCTTTAGTTTTCAGCTTGAGTCACTGATAAATTCTTTCAGTAAAGAGGTAGATCACCCAACTACTGAGTGGATGACTAAAATTATCATCCAGAGAAAATTGTCTGGTGACACACTTAATAAACTATATGTATGCCAGAATGGTAATACCCTGTCAATACAGGATATATTTACAGGTTTGCGTAATATGAGCAATCATACAGCAGACCAAGCAATAAATGCTAAATCTGAATGCACCAAAACTGTACCTACATCAGTTTCCTTACCTGAAACTCCTAAAGTGACACTGTCACTAGGTAACCAAGGTGCTAATACTCAATGTAACAACAATCAGTCAAATACTGATTCATCAGTGAGGCCTAAGAGTCTCACAGGTGCTCCTAAGAGACCTAATAGTCCAAAGAGCACTGTTAATAATCCATGTAACCAGAATCAGTCAAACACTGATTCATCAGTGAGGCCTAAGAGTCCCACAGGTGCTCCTAAGAGATCTAATAGTCCAAAGAGCACTCCCAAGAGCCTGTTAATGGTTCCTCAGAGTACACCAAGTACTCACAAGAGAATAAATAACAAGCAAATACAAGCAGCAAAACCATCACCACCTACAAATACTGTTTTACCTAAATTGGTAACCCCTAAACGATCTGTAGGATGGGGAATGTGCTTGTTTTGCAATCAAAAACATTCTCTGTACAAATGTACTAATTATCCTAATAGAGACACAAGAGTCAGACGACTCAAACAGTTACACAAATGTACTAGGTGTCTCAAACCACATAATGTTAACAACTGTGACACCCCACTGAACACCTGCAATAGGTGTAGAAGGGGCAAGCATCATGCTGCACTGTGCAAATTAGTTAGGACTAATTATGTCAATCCTAGAATAGGACGTAGAGAATCTACACCAGTACAGTGCTGCAAGGTGCGAGATGTGTACAGCGTAACTTCACAAGCATCTCAAGTGGATGCTGCTTTGCCTACTGCCCAACTTCAAGTGAAGAACAGAGGAGCCAAGATTACCATCCGTGGACTATTTGATCAAGGTTCCCAGAGAACTTTCATTACTCAAAGGGCAGCAGAGGCACTTAATTTACAACCAATAGGACAAGTAAAATTAAACTTGTCAGGGTCCATGATAAATCGAGGAACCCATGAATACACAGTAGTTCAACCGCTTGTACGACTAGGTAGTCAAGCCAAGGCTGTCCAAGCCATTGTTGTAGATCAAATACCTTTAGACTTACATATTAAGGGTCTGGGGTACACAGCCCACTTCCTGCAGGAACGTGAAATTAATTTGGCTGACAACAAATTAATGTCTGACCGCCTTAACAATGTAGATGTACTAGTAGGAGCCGACTACTATTACCAGTTCATAACTGGACATGTTAAACGATTGGGAATGAATATGCTCCAATCTGCAGGAGGTTACTTACTTACTGGTAAAGTTCTGAATGTGAACAAGCCTAAGCCTGCCAATAATAAATTAGTCAGCTGTAAATCAATTCTCCAGCAGCAAGCTAAAGGGAGAAACGCAGCTGAGTAATAAACTCAGATTGAATGTAGTGCAATTGATACTCGCCGAGATGTTTCATAGCTCTCAGTGAAAACCAATGGTCCGTACTCAAACAAGTACAAGTCACAGCGACCAACCCATTGAATTCACTGCAGACCTAGAATTATTCTCGACAAGTAGTAATTGACCACACTCAGTCTTCCTAGTTAAATTGTAATGTTAGGCTAGAGAATCTAGTACTCCCTAGGAATTAATAACGTTAGGCTAGAGAATCTAGCACTTATTGCCACAGGCATTTCCTGAATTTAGTAATTCTAAGAAGTCATCAAGCAACTTCAGTAATTACAAATTCACTAGGACCACTGGTCCACTATACTTGCGCTTAAAGGTTTGCCAAGAAAACCTTAATACCATGTTTTCTGCACTAAGAGTTAGTGATAAATACTTGCATTAATTGTTTGAGTTGTTTTTCTTTCGTTTCTGCTTATTTAGTGTAGGAACGCAGCACGAACAAACTTGCAAACTTACTAATATGTGAGTGAATTTACAGAGAACTAATATGTTTAATGCATTATCGTTAAACATTAGCATTGTTAATTAACATGCTTCCTGAGCTTAACATAGCTCCCCTTAGAATTAACGTAATAATATGAGTGCTCGTTCACCATGCGCACGAGCTTAATATTGCTCGCCATGGCAATTGAATGACAAAACTCCACCTCGTTAATTCGAGTTCACTGAACTCTATCTGTTAACGGTTAACGAGCTCCATGCAGCTCACCCTGTTAGCACTAGCTAACGAGCTCCATGCAGCTCACCCTGTTAGCACAGCTAACGAGCTCAATATAGCTCACCTTGTTAACATGCTTAATGAGCTCAATATAGCTCCACATGTTAACGAGCTCAATATAGCTCAACTTGTTCACGAGCTCAATGTAGCTCACCCTGTCAACACTGTTGACGAGTTCACTGTAACTCACCCTGTTAGCACTAGCTAACGAGCTCCATGCAGCTCACCCTGTTAGCACCAGCTAACGAGCTCAATGTAGCTCGCCCTGTCAACACTGTTGACGAGTTCAAGGTAACTCACCCTGTTAACTGTTAACGAGCTCCATGCAGCTCACCCTGTTAGCACCAGCTAACGAGCTCAATGTAGCTCACCCTGTCAACACTGTTGACGAGTTCACTGTAACTCACCCTGTTAGCACTAGCTAACGAGCTCACTGTAGCTCACCCTGTCAGCACTGCTGACGAGCTCACTGCAGCTCACCATGTTCAAGAGTTTAATATAACTCGACCTGTTAATGAACTCAATACTGCTCACAATGTTAATTCGAGTACATTTTTGCTCACATTTAGCTTAGTCCCTTACTTAGGTAGGTTAGAAATTCAAACCATTTATTTAGGTAGGCTTAGGGACTTTAATAGTGTCAACTGAGTACTAGCCTAATCAGTACTCACCATTAATTACAGTTGACTATACTTATAGAGACTGATTTAATAAATCCAAATTCATATAAAAGTGATTTCGTATTAAATAGTTTACAGTGTCAAGCCTATGAGCTGCCATTTAATTAGCTCATAAGTCAGAATGACTAGGCTACTAATCTCACTGTCGACTCAGAATTTTCCATGATTTTAATGAATAAACTTTTCAGTTCTCTACTTTTCTATTATTTAGCTAGTTAGCAAATTAGTTGTACCATCAGTCAGCATGACTACTGCACGACAGTGCACATTTAATTCAATTTCCTCATTTGAATTTGAGGTGATCGTGATGCTGCGTGATGTTATTGTCTAGTAACTCAATAGTTACAAGTCACAGCGACCCTAGACAGTGACCTTACTGTAGTGTCATAGTCCCCTTGATCTTAAATGACTAATAACACTTTACTGTATAATCATACAATAGTGTTATCAGTTCTTAGGAGCTTATTCTGAGTTTACCTACGATTCAGCCGCTACGTAATACACCATTACATGTCACTGCGACCCTAGTTGTTGAGTTTATTGTGAGCTTTAGAGTGTTCCTGATTGCCGATAACTTAATCATTTAATGTTTCAATATTTCATGCATGTTTCCACTAAGGGAAACAGCAAGCCTATTACAACTCTGAAGAAGAGTAATTTCCTTCACTTCCCACTGAGATAACTATGATGATACTACGATGTGATATCACGTAACGAAACATTACACGTCACTATGACCCAGGATATCGCATCACCGTAGATTCTGTTAGTTTAAATTGGGAGAGTTAAATTCTATAAATATTGTGTAGGCAACATGTTTCATTTGACATGTAAATAGCAAGACTCAAGTTCTTGTAAGCCATTGATAAATCCGGGACGTTTGTTATGTGTGTACTAACATATTAACATACTAATGTACTAATCTTAATATCACTTTGGGATAGGTCAGTACTACACAGTACACTACGACCCTAGAATCCTCCAACCGGAGTTATGTTGGATATTTCCAACACCGAATACAACACTGTTGTATTTTCATTACTTATTACTATATTAATTATTGTAGTAAGTAAAATTAACAACACGTAGAATTCTCATGTACTAATAATTCCATCTGTACAGTAGGCTAGAATTCTCACGTCACCTGATGCCAGTATTGCGTCAGATTTCCTTACAGTAAACACATTATATCCAATGTATGTGAGAATTAAATTCGATTCTCTATAACTAAGGCATTCTGTATGATAACTAATTGCATATGAATTGACTTCCAACTAAAAGCCGAATAGAGCGTTGGAGTCATAACGTTTATCTCGTAATAAAGCTAACGTCACCAGTGAATGCCATGGGGAGACATTAATTCCTCTCCCTTATATATTTACTATTCTTAAAGTGGTAAATAATAATAATTTCCTCCTCTAAATAATAAACCCGTCCAGTCTTCAACGTTTCAAGCGTAAATGCGAGAAATATTAATGTTCGTGACATAATTTGTTTTATGAACGCGCGACGCGGCGTGGGTTGAAGAGGACCAACTCAGTACACGTGTGAAGCCGCTCAGAGGCAGACCTGCGCATACCGTACTCACAAGGAGACGCCATTGCCCAGCCACTAGGGCAGACGTTATCCATCCTCAGATGAAAGTCGCCACTGTAAGGCGTGAATAACCTTGCAGATAATATCTTCAGCTGGTGTTGGTGTCAGATAAGGAACCTTTTAACCTGGTTCTTGACGACACGTGACCAGCCAGCGAAGTGCGCCACTATCCAGGATAGGCTTAGCCGGAGCCTGGGGACGCGAATTCCGGCAATCTTAAAACTTATACAGTGCCCTTTCAGCTAAGTATATTCCCTTTATGTGATGCATCTAGTAAAGAGTTTTGTAGTAGCTGGGTGATTGACCGTTATGACGCATGATAACATCTAATAACAGGTGATTAAATTTTGTCACCTGTAACTCTCAATTTCTTGAATATAGAGATTCAGTAGTTAAATTAGTTGCTACTGTAAATATTTGTCTTGCAGCACGTGAGAAGAATTCTTCCTGCCGCCTTCTCCCATGTTAATCCGTCCCATTCGTCAGCCAACCGAGTCCAGAGAATAAGAGGAAACTCCATGGCTTGTCTAGAGGAATCATCATTAAGCTAAGATTTTATATTCTTTCATGAATCTATTGCAATTCTTTATGTGCAGAATTCCTCAGGATTAATATGTGTTTACTGTAACTCTCATTACTATACTTATAATCTATGTTCTCATTTATGGTAATGATATCAGTTTCAATATAAAATTTATAGGATTAGATAATTATTAATTGAATTAGTGAACGAACCACACTAATTCCTGGACGTACTTACCTCCAGTAATAACCCCCCAATGTAGGTGTTTGAGGGTTTGATTCATTTAATTATACAGCCCATTAATTATTTCTATGATCATATTCTCTAGTATTTTATCCATAGTTACTGGTTCATCTAGGAATTATCTAATGATCAGAAATTCTCAGTTTCCCTCTTTACTATAAAAGCGGGTGGTCCTTCGTAATTTAATTTACTACATTAATATTTAAATAATCACAATCAAGCCCCAAATATCCCACAAGAGCTCAACCCCTGCAAGCACACACACACACACACAGGGGGCCGGTGGCTGAGTGAACATACGAACGTATGTTCGTATGTTCGTATGAACGTATGTTCGTATGAACGTATGTTCGTATGAACGTGTATATCTTTGCTCAATCTTTGACGGCTTTGGTTACATTTATTAAACAGTTTACAAGCATGAAAAATTGCCAATCAACTGTTGTTATTGTTATAAACAGCCTCCTGGTGCTTCAGGGCTCATTAACTGTTTAATATTTGTAAACAAAGCCGCCAAAGATTAAGAAAAGATGGACAGGTTCGTAAGTGTTTGCGTAAGTGCTTTCGTGAATCTGGCTCCTGAACTAGACTCAACAATACGGGTGCTCACTTGCACTCAAGATGCAACTCCAAACAATTGCAACAAAACAATAACAACAATGTTATTTGCCTACAACGCTGCGTACTAGTGGCTCTAGGTAATGTATGTACTAGCTCTATCTATAAATACAACATTATGTTGTAAATCATCTATGTGTGTGTACTTTTCCTCAATAAAAATTTTAATTTGAATTTTAAATTTGAATTTGGGTCACTGAGACGGTCTCCATGGAGACCAAACACACACCGAAACTACGACGTTGGTACAACGTTGGAACAAGTTTTAACACCTAACCAGTTATAACAACCAATATAGCAAGTTGTAACAACGTTCTAATACGTTATAAACACGATGTAACCACGTTATTACAAGCTGTAACAAGCGGAAAATAGAGACAGTTTCGGTTTGTGTTTCCAGGGTGGTAAACCCTCACAAATTACCTTAATACATGTCATTAAGGACGACAATCAAAACAATTACTTTATCTGTTCGTATCACACAGATAAGAACAGTTGACTACAAATCAGTTTAATCAAAACCACAATTTGGGATATTTACAATGATTAATTACGTTAATTACTGTCATCCAGACAGTTAACAACAACAGTAATTTACGTTAATGACCACCTGTCACTCAGTCCGACAACTGAAGCAATAATTAACAGTAATTACTCTGTCATCAAGACAATTAAACAATCAGTAAGTAATTAGTACTGACACACGGAGGACAGCTTAATCAAGACAAATTACATTAACACAACTATATCACTCAAGACAGCTTCCCAAACAAGAATGTGTCACCTCACATAATTACGCTAATTACACTGCCTCACCGGACAGTTAATGACAACTAATTTACTTCACTGACTCTTCAATTAACCTCGTCACGCAGACAGACAAACACGATAACACTACATCCCGTCCTCTTAAAGTAATGTCGCTTTTCGCTCGTCTGCTTTGGCCAAAATTGGACATAATATGAAATGAAATCGGCTCATGAAAGTGACGTACTGTCCCGTTTTCTGTTTGAGTCGTCCGGCCTACTCGGTAAGGTTAGGAGAGGAAACTTTCAATTAACGTTTTTTCATGACGTTTTGAAACTTTAAGAGAATTTCCCGCTGTCCTAACCTCTTAGCGTGCTCGGGTGGGACAGCGCAGTGGGACGCAGAGGAGGCAGCGTGCGTTGTGCTTCTGGGTCACAAAAGTGAGTTAGGTTCTCTCCCAGGTGATGGCAAAGGAGCTTACGGAGTCACAGCTAAGCAGAAGGGAGGAACGAAATGGCACTCGCCCCTACGGTGGTGAGGTGGGCTGTGTACAGTGGGTGCTCATCAGATCATTTGGGAATGCATCGGATGAGGGAGTGGGGAATGGAGGGGAGAACGAAGGGAATAGAGTAGGGGATGGTGGGGAGGACAAGGAACGAGGGAGTGGGGAATGGCAGGGAGGACGAGGGAGTGGGGAATGGCAGGGAGGACGAGGGGATGGGGAAGTTGGGGATGGTGGGGATGACGAAGGAGTAGAGTGGGGGATGGTGGGAGGACAAGGGACGAGGGAGTGGGGAATAGTAGGGAGGACGAGGGGGACCGGGGACCGGAGAGTGGGGAATGGCGGGGAGGACGAGAGGACAGGGAAGGGTTGCTGAGCCACAGCAACGCATGGCCGGGTACAGCTAGTAGTAAATACAGAAACTCACCAAGGCCAACACGAGCAGTGACCTGCAACATTCGTAACCACGAGACATTGCTGTGACTGAGAGTGAGAAAGTTAGGGCAGTGTTCTCCGTCAGTTCTCCCAGACAACCCGTTTCTTCAAAGGTCGCAGGACAACAGCTCTAAAGTTCTTTCTTTGTTCCAACAAGCTCTAAAAATCGAACTTTTGTAGCAATTCTTACCAGGCATTAAGAGAAAAGTCTTTTGTTTGTTGCATGCAGTTTGGCTTTTTTGTTTTGTTTTATGTGTTGCCGCCCCGGCGTAGAGTCCTTGCTATCGTACTCGTCAAAAAGGACCTTTTTTCATGAAATATTACTAAAATACTTCCATAAAAACTTTATTATACTACCTACTCTCTTTTTTGTAATTTATCAAAGGCATAAAAGACTTTCGCTTCAACACTGAACTGAAAAAAAATAACTTTGAAAATCTTCAGACATGTATTCTTGAAACATCTGAGAAAAAACTCCTCCTGAGGTGTTTCCTCACCTGCTTCTCAGAGTGTTCAGGGAAATGTTCATTGTTCTACGCCAGAGTGTTCTTCATGAGAATGTTCTTGGCTCTCAACTTACTTGTTCCTCAGTAATATCAATTGTTCTCCACTGACGATGTTCTAGGTAATGTTGATTAACCTATGCAAGCGTTTTTATTTTGATTTATTTATATTGTATGTGGGTGTAGGTGTAGAGGAGACGGGTGTAGGTGTAGAGGAGATGGGTGTAGGTGTAGAGGAGACGGGTGTAGGTGTAGAGGAGACAGGTGTAGGTGTAGAGGAGGGTGTAGGTGTAGAGGAGACGGGTGTAGGTGTAGAGGAGACGGGTGTAGGTGTAGAGGAGACAGGTGTAGGTGTAGAGGAGACGGGTGTAGGTGTAGAGGAGACGGGTGTAGGTGTAGAGGAGACGGGTGTAGGTGTAGAGGAGACGGGTGTAGGTGTAGAGGAGACGGGTGTAGGTGTAGAGGAGACGGGTGTAGAGGAGACGGGTGTAGGTGTAGAGGAGACGGGTGTAGGTGTAGAGGAGACGGGTGTAGGTGTAGAGGAGACGGGTGTAGAGGAGACGGGTGTAGGTGTAGAGGAGACGGGTGTAGGTGTAGAGGAGACGGGTGTAGGTGTAGAGGAGACGGGTGTAGGTGTAGAGGAGACGGGTGTAGGTGTAGAGGAGACGGGTGTAGGTGTAGAGGAGGTGGGTGTAGGTGTAGAGGAGACGGGTGTAGGTGTAGAGGAGACGGGTGTAGGTGTAGAGGAGACGGGTGTAGGTGTAGAGGAGGTGGGTGTAGGTGTAGAGGAGGGAGTAGATGTAGAGGAGACTGGTGTAGGTGTAGAGGAGACGGGTGAAGGTGTAGAGGAGGAGAGTGTAGGTGTAGAGGAGATGGGTGTAGGTGTAGAGGAGGAGGGTATAGGTGTAGAAGAGAAAGGTGTAGGTGTGGAAGAGACAGGTGTAGGTGTAGAGGAGATGGGTGTAGGTGTAGAGGAGGAGGATGTAGGTGTAGAGTAGACTGGTGTAGGTGTAGAGGAGACGGATGAAGGTGTAGAGGAGGAGGGGTGTAGGTGTAGAGGAGATGGGTGTAGAGGAGGGTGTAGGTGTTGAGGAGACGGGTGTAAGTGTGGAAGAGACAGGTGTAGGTGTTGAGGAGACGGGTGTAAGTGTGGAAGAGACAGGTGTAGGTGTAGAAGAGACAGGTGTAGGTGTAGAAGAGACAGGTGTAGGTGTAGGAGACAGGTGTAGGTGTAGAGGAAACGGGTGTAGGTGTAGAGGAAACGGGTGTAGGTGTAGAGGAGACGGGTGTAGGTGTAGAGGAGGAGGATGTAGGTGTAGAGGAGAATGGTGTAGGTGTAGAGGAGACGGGTGAAGGTGTAGAGGAGGAGGGGTGTAGGTGTAGAGGAGACGGGTGTAGAGGAGTAGGGTGTAGGTGTTGAGGAGACGGGTGTAGGTGTGGAAGAGACAGGTGTAGGTGTAAAAGAGACAGGTGTAGGTGTAGAGGTGGGTGTAGGTGAAGAGGGTGTAGGTGTAGAAGAGACAGGTGTAGGTGTGGAAGAGACAGGTGTAGGTGTAGAGGAGATGGGTGTAGGTGTAGAGGAGGAGGATGTAGGTGTAGAGTAGACTGGTGTAGGTGTAGAGGAGACGGGTGAAGGTGTAGAGGAGGAGGGGTGTAGGTGTAGAGGAGACGGGTGTAGAGGAGGGTGTAGGTGTTAAGGAGATGGGTGTAAGTGTGGAAGAGACAGGTGTAGGTGTAGAAGAGACAGGTGTAGGTGTAGAAGAGACAGGTGTAGGTGTAGAGGAAACGGGTGTAGGTGTAGAGGAAACGGGTGTAGGTGTAGAGGAGACGGGTGTAGGTGTAGAGGAGGAGGATGTAGGTGTAGAGGAGACTGGTGTAGGTGTAGAGGAGACGGGTGAAGGTGTAGAGGAGACGGGTGAAGGTGTAGAGGAGGAGGGGTGTAGGTGTAGAGGAGACGGGTGTAGAGGAGGAGGGTGTAGGTGTTGAGGAGACGGGTGTAGGTGTGGAAGAGACAGGTGTAGGTGTAGAAGAGACAGGTGTAGGTGTAGAGGTGGGTGTAGGTGAAGAGGGTGTAGGTGTAGAAGAGACAGGTGTAGGTGTAGAGGAGATGGGTGAAGGTGTAGAGGAGGAGAGTGTAGGTGTAGAGGAGACGGGTGTAGGTGTAGAGGAGGAGGGTATAGGTGTAGAAGAGACAGGTGAAGGTGTGGAAGAGACAGGTGTAGGTGTAGAGGAGACGGGTATAGGTGTAGAGGAGGGTGTAGGTGTAGAGGAGACTGGTGTAGGTGTAGAGGAGACAGGTGAAAGTGTAGAGGAAGAGGGTGTAGGTGTAGAGGAGACGGGTGTAGGTGTAGAGGAGACGGGTGTAGGTGTAGAGGAGGAGGGTGTAGGTGTAGAGGAGACGGGTGTAGGTGTAGAGGAGACGGGTGTAGGTGTAGAGGAGACGGGTGTTGGTGTAGAGGAGACGGGTGTAGGTGTAGAGGAGACGGGTGTAGGTGTAGAGGAGACGGGTGTAGGTGTAGAGGAGACGGGTGTAGGTGTAGAGGAGACGGGTGTAGGTGTAGAGGAGACGGGTGTAGGTGTAGAGGAGGTGGGTGTAGGT
Source organism: Procambarus clarkii (assembly GCF_040958095.1). Classification (NCBI taxonomy): domain Eukaryota; kingdom Metazoa; phylum Arthropoda; class Malacostraca; order Decapoda; family Cambaridae; genus Procambarus; species Procambarus clarkii. Next base: position 2,432,528 of record NC_091166.1, read on the forward strand.
GTAGAGGAGACGGGTGTAGGTGTAGAGGAGACGGGTGTAGGTGTAGAGGAGACGGGTGTAGGTGTAGAGGAGACGGGTGAAGGTGTAGAGGAGGAGAGTGTAGGTGTAGAGGAGATGGGTGTAGGTGTAGAGGAGGAGGGTATAGGTTTAGAAGAGAAAGGTGTAGGTGTGGAAGAGACAGGTGTAGGTGTAGAGGAGATGGGTGTAGGTGTAGAGGAGGAGGGGTGTAGGTGTAGAGGAGACGGGTGTAGAGGAGGGTGTAGGTGTTGAGGAGACGGGTGTAAGTGTAGAGGAGACGGGTGTAGGTGTAGAGGAGACGGGTGTTGGTGTAGAGGAGACGGGTGTAGGTGTAGAGGAGACGGGTGTAGGTGTAGAGGAGACGGGTGTAGGTGTAGAGGAGACAGGTGTATGTGTAGAAGAGACAGGTGTAGGTGTAGGAGACAGGTGTAGGTGTAGAGGAAACGGGTGTAGGTGTAGAGGAAACGGGTGTAGGTGTAGAGGAAACGGGTGTAGGTGTAGAGGAGACGGGTGTAGGTGTAGAGGAGACGGGTGAAGGTGTAGAGGAGGAGGGGTGTAGGTGTAGAGGAGACGGGTGTAGAGGAGGAGGGTGTAGGTGTTGAGGAGACGGGTGTAAGTGTGGAAGAGACGGGTGTAAGTGTGGAAGAGACAGGTGTAGGTGTAGAAGAGACAGGTGTAGGTGTAGAGGTGGGTGTAGGTGAAGAGGGTATAGGTGTAGAAGAGACAGGTGTAGGTGTAGAGGAGATGGGTGAAGGTGTAGAGGAGGAGAGTGTAGGTGTAGAGGAGATGGGTGTAGGTGTAGAGGAGGGTATAGGTGTAGAAGAGACAGGTGTAGGTGTGGAAGAGACAGGTGTAGGTGTAGAGGAGACGGGTATAGGTGTAGAGGAGGAGGGTGTAGGTGTAGAGGAGACTGGTGTAGGTGTAGAGGAGACAGGTGAAAGTGTAGAGGAAGAGGGTGTAGGTGTAGAGGAGACGGGTGTAGAGGAGACGGGTGTAGAGGAGGAGGGTGTAGGTGTGGAAGAGACAGGTGCAGGTGTAGAAGAGACAGGTGTAGGTGTAGAAGAGACAGGTGTAGGTGTAGAAGAGACAGGTGTAGGTGTAGAAGAGACAGGTGTAGGTGTAGAGGAGACGGGTGTAGGTGTAGAGGAGACGGGTGTAGGTGTAGAGGAGACGGGTGTAGGTGTAGAGGAGACGGGTGTAGGTGTAGAGGAGACGGGTGTACGTGTAGAGAAGACGGGTGTAGGTGTAGAGGAGACGGGTGTAGGTGTAGAGGAGACGGGTGTAGGTGTAGAAGAGAAGGTTGTAGGTGTAGAGGAGACGGGTGTAGGTGTAGAGGAGACGGGTGTGGGTGTAGAGAAGGGTGTAGATGTAGAGGAGGAGGGTGTGGGTGTAGAGGAGGAGGGTGTAGGTGTAGGAGACGGGTGTAGGTGTAGGGGAGACGGGTGTAGGTGTAGAGGAGGTGGGTGTAGGTGGAGAGGAGACAGGTGAAGGTGTAGAGCAGGAGGGTGTAGGTGTAGAGGAGAAATGTGTAGGTGTTGTGGAGACGTGTAGGTGTAGAAGAGACAGGTGTAGAGGTGGGTGTAGGTGGTGAGGAGGAGGGTGTAGGTGTAGAAGAGACAGGTGTAGGTGTAGAAGAGACAGGTGTAGGTGTAGAGGTGGGTGTAGGTGGTGAAGAGGGTGTAGGTGTAGAAGAGACAGGTGTAGGTGTAGAGGTGGGTGTAGCTGTAGAAGAGACAGGTGTAGGTGTAGAGGAGATGGGTGTAGGTGTGGAGGAGACGGGTGTAGGTGTGGAGGAGACGGGTGTAGGTGTAGAGACGGGTGTAGGTGTAGAGGAGACGGGTGTAGGTGTAGAGGAGACGGGTGTAGGTGTAGACGAGACGGGTGTAGGTGTAGAGGAGGTGGGTGTAGGTGTAGAGGAGGAGGGTGTAGGTGTAGAGGAGATGGGTGTAGGTGTAGAGGAGGAGGGTGTAGGTGTAGAGGAGGTGGGTGTAGGTGTAGGGGAGACGGGTGTAGGTGTAGGGGAGACGGGTGTAGGTGTAGAGGAGACAGGTGTAGGTGTGGAGGAGACGGGTGTAGGTGTAGAGGAGACGGGTGTAGGTGTGGAGACGGGTGTAGGTGTAGAGGAGACGTGTGTAGGTGTCGAGACGGGTGTAGGTGTAGAGTAGGTGGGTGTAGGTGTAGAGGAGGAGGGTGTAGGTATAGAGGAGATGGGTGTAGAGGAGGAGGGTGTAGGTGTAAAGGAGGTGGGTGTAGGTGTAGAGAAGATAGGTGTAGGTGTGGAGGAGACGGGTGTGGGTGTAGAGGAGGCGGGTGTATGTGTAGAGGAGACGGGTGTACGTGTAGAGAAGACGGGTGTACGTGTAGAGAAGACGGGTGTAGGTGTAGAGGAGACGGGTGTAGGTGGACAGGGAGGCAAGGAAGGGCCTTCAGACCATTATACATAAGTATACATGAATACAATATAAAGTATATATATATACAACATGTGTATCAAAACTATGTCTATGTGGTATACATCTCACAATCCCATAATCTAATTTAATGTTAGAGGACAATGTAATGAACAATAATGAAAGGGAAATTACACAGTATACATGAGAGTAATACATCCGAGACCTAAATTTATACATTCTCCATCATAGTTCACATAATATTTCCTATACAGCATTATGTAGCATTCCATAATATAAGCATATACGGATGTTTTTCAAGCTACATGACATTAGGCTACTGCTATTCACTAGACTTCTAATATATATCCACAAATACATGGCAAGGATTTATGGTATAGATATATAATATACATAGATATATGTGGAATACATTGGCAATACACAATTATTTCTAGTGTGTTGACGAAAAAAGAATAACTACATAAATTAATATTCGTGATACTAGGCTAATCAGCCAAGACATCACTATACAGTTTGAGCACATCATACACCAGCTACAGTATGATCATACTGGTGTATGTGTGGTCATAACACCACCTCACACCCATATGGTAATATCACAACACACCATGGACCAGTATGGTAATATCACAACACACCATGGACCAGTATGGTAATATCACAACACACCATGGTCCAGTATGGTAATATCACAACACACTATGGTCCAGTATGGTAATATCACAACACACCATGGTCCAGTATGGTAATATCACAACACACCATGGACCAGTATGGTAATATCACAACACACAATGGACCAGTATGGTAATATCACAACACACCATGGACCAGTATGGTAATATCACAACACACCATGGACCAGTATGGTAATATCACAACACACCATGGTCCAGTATGGTAATATCACAACACACCATGGTCCAGTATGGTAATATCACAACCGACCATGGTCCAGTATGGTAATATCACAACACAACATGGACCAGTATGGTAATATCACAACACACCATGGTCCAGTATGGTAATATCACAACACACTATGGTCCAGTATGGTAATATCTGAACACACCATGGACCAGTATGGTAATATCACAACACACCATGGTCCAGCATGGTAATATCACAACACACCATGGTCCAGTATGGTAATATCTGAACACACCATGGACCAGTATGGCAATATCACAACTGACCATGGACCAGTATGGTAATATCACAACACACCATGGACCAGTATGGTAATATCACAACACACCATGGTCCAGTATGGTAATATCACAACACATTATGGTCCAGTATGGTAATATCACAACACACCATGGTCCAGTATGGTAATATCACAACACACCATGGACCAGTATGGTAATATCACAACACACCATGGACCAGTATGGTAATATCACAACACACTATGGTCCAGTATGGTAATATCACAACACACCATGGACCAGTATGGTAATATCACAACACACCATGGACCAGTATGGTAATATCACAACACGCCATGGACCAGTATGGTAATATCACAACACACCATGGTCCAGTAAGGTAATATCACAACACACTATGGTCCAGTATGGTAATATCTGAACACACCATGGTCCAGTATGGTAATATCACAACACACCATGGACCAGTATGGTAATGTCACAACACACCATGGACCAGTATGGTAATATCACAACACACCATGGTCCAGTATGGTAATATCACAACACACTATGGTCCAGTATGGTAATATCTGAACACACCATGGACCAGTATGGTAATATCACAACACACCATGGTCCAGCATGGTAATATCACAACACACCATGGACCAGTATGGTAATATCACAACACACCATGGTCCAGTATGGTAATATCAACACACTATGGTCCAGTATGGTAATATCACAACACACTATGGACCAGTATGGTAATATCACAACACACCATGGACCAGTATGGTAATATCACAATACACCATGGTCCAGTATGGTAATATCACAACACACCATGGACCAGTATGGTAATATCACAACACACTATGGTCCAGTATGGTAATATCACAACACACTATGGACCAGTATGGTAATATCACAACACACCATGGTCCAGTATGGTAATATCACAACACACCATGGTCCAGTATGGTAATATCACAACACACCATGGTCCAGTATGGTAATATCACAACACACCATGGTCCAGTATGGTAATATCACAACACACCATGGACCAGTATGGTAATATCACAACACACCATGGACCAGTATGGTAATATCACAACACACTATGGACCAGTATGGTAATATCACAACACACCATGGTCCAGTATGGTAATATCACAACACACCATGGTCCAGTATGGTAATATCACAACACACTATGGACCAGTATGGTAATATCACAACACACCATGGTCCAGTATGGTAATATCACAACACACCATGGACCAGTATGGTAATATCACAACACACCATGGACCAGTATGGTAATATCACAACACACCATGGACCAGTATGGTAATATCACAACACACCATGGACCAGTATGGTAATGTCACAACTCACCATGGACCAGTATGGTAATATCACAACACACCAGGGACCAGTATGATAATATCAGAACACACCATGGTCCAGTATGGTAATATCACAACACACCCATGTGATAGTGAAGTGATGGTAGTATAGCAGTGGTAGTGAGGTGATGGTGATTTGACAGTGATGGTGATACAGTAGTGATGGTGAGGTAGTGATGCTGTAGCAGTGATAGTGATATATCAGTGAATATAAGGAGGAAATATATCAGTGTGAGGTGATAATGCAGAGAAAGTGAAATGATGTTGGTGTAGCAGTGATAGTGTTATGTGATAGTGAGCTGTTGGTGATATAACAGTGACAATAGCTGTCATATAGTGACACCAACAATTTGTTATTCAACATGGTCCGTATATGACCCCAAGTGTGGGGCCTGAGGTGATGGTGATATATAGAGGTGATAGTGAAGCTATAGTGATACAGCAATGATAGGTTACAGGACTGGGAAGATATAGCATTGATGGTGATACAGCCGTGATTGTCAGGTATATGATACCAAAGTATAATACCAAAGATAGTGAAGTTATGATGATATTGTGAAAAAAGTCTGTCCTTAAATTACATTGGCATCAAAACACGCAGTGATGCAAGAGTGATGGTGATGGTACAGTGAACTAGAGTGGCAGCACAACACCACAGTAGTGATGGTGGTGGTACAGTGAACTAGAGTGGCAGCACAACACCACAGTAGTGATGGTGGTGGTACAGTGAACTAGAGTGGCAGCACAACACTACAGTAGTGATGGTACAGTGAACTAGAGTGGCAGCACAACACCACAGTAGTGATGGTGATGGTACAGTGAACTAGAGTGACAGCACAACACCACATTAATGATGGTGGTGTTACAGTGAACTAGAGTGGCAGCACAACACCACAGTAGTGATGGTGGTGGTACAGTGAACTAGAGTGGCAGCACAACACCACAGTAGTGATGGTGGTGGTACAGTGAACTGGAGTGGCAGCACACCATCACAGTAGTGATGGTGGTGGTACAGTGAACTAGAGTGGCAGCACAACACCACAGTAGTGATGGTACAGTGAACTAGAGAGGCAGCACAACATCACAGTAGTGATGGTGATGGTACAGTGAACTAGAGTGGTAGCACAACACCACAGTTGTGATGGTGATGGTACAGTGAACTAGAGTGGCAGCACTACACCACAGTAGTGATGGTGATGGTACAGTGAACTTGAGTGGCAGCACAACACCACAGTAGTGATGGTGATGGTACAGTGAACTAGAGTGGCAGCACAACACCACAGTAGTGATGGTACAGTGAACTAGAGTGGTAGCACAACACCACAGTAGTGATGGTGATGGTACAGTGAACTAGAGTGGCAGCACAACACCACAGTAGTGATGGTACAGTGATGGTACAGTGAACTAGAGTGGTAGCACAACACCACATTAGTGATGGTGCTGGTACAGTGAACTAGAGTAGCAGCACAATACCACAGTAGTGATGGTACAGTGAACTAGAGTGGTAGCACAACACCACAGTAGTGATGGTACAGTGAACTAGAGTGGTAGCACAACACCACAGTAGTGATGGTGATGGTACAGTGAACTAGAGTGGCAGCACAACACCACAGTAGTGATGGTGGTGGTACAGTGAACTAGAGTGGCAGGACAACACCACAGTAGTGATGGTGGTGGTACAGTGAACTAGAGTGGCAGCACAACACCACAGTAGTGATGGTGATGGTACAGTGAACTTGAGTGGCAGCACAACACCACAGTAGTGATGGTGATGGTACAGTGAACTAGAGTGGCAGCACAACACCACAGTAGTGATGGTACAGTGAACTAGAGTGGTAGCACAACACCACAGTAGTGATGGTGATGGTACAGTGAACTAGAGTGGCAGCACAACACCACAGTAGTGATGGTACAGTGATGGTACAGTGAACTAGAGTGGTAGCACAACACCACATTAGTGATGGTGCTGGTACAGTGAACTAGAGTAGCAGCACAATACCACAGTAGTGATGGTACAGTGAACTAGAGTGGTAGCACAACACCACAGTAGTGATGGTACAGTGAACTAGAGTGGTAGCACAACACCACAGTAGTGATGGTGATGGTACAGTGAACTAGAGTGGCAGCACAACACCACAGTAGTGATGGTGGTGGTACAGTGAACTAGAGTGGCAGGACAGCACCACAGTAGTGATGGTGGTGGTACAGTGAACTAGAGTGGCAGCACAACACCACAGTAGTGATGGTACAGTGAACTAGAGTGGCAGCACAACACCACAGTAGTGATGGTACAGCGAACTAGAGTGGAAGCACAACACCACAGTAGTGATGGTGGTGGTACAGTGAACTAGAGTGGCAGCACAACACCACAGTAGTGATGGTACAGTGAACTAGAGTGGCAACACAACACCACAGTAGTGATGGTGATGGTACAGTGAACTAGCGTGGCAGTACAACACCACAGTAGTGATGGTGATGGTACAGTGAACTAGAGTGGCAGCACAACACCACAGTAGTGATGGTGATGGTACAGTGAACTAGAGTGGCAGCACAACACCACAGTAGTGATGGTACAGTGAACTAGAGAGGCAACACAACACCACAGTAGTGATGGTGATGGTACAGTGAACTAGCGTGGCAGTACAACACCACAGTAGTGATGGTGATGGTACAGTGAACTAGAGTGGTAGCACAACAAAACAGTAGTGATGGTGGTGGTACAGTGAACTAGAGTGGCAGCACAACACCACAGTAGTGATGGTGGTGATACAGTGAACTAGAGTGGCAGCACAACACCACAGTAGTGATGGTACAGTGAACTAGAGTGGCAGCACAACACCACAGTAGTGATGGTACAGTGAACTGGAGTGGCAGTACAACACCACAGTAGTGATGGTGGTGGTACAGTGAACTAGAGAGGTAGCAAAACACCACAGTAGTGATGGTGGTGGTACAGTGAACTAGAGTGGCAGCACAACACCACAGTAGTGATGGTGGTGGTACAGTGAACTAGAGTGGCAGCACAACACGACAGTAGTGATGGTGATGGTACAGTGAACTAGAGTGGCAGCAAAACACCACAGTAGTGATGATAAAGTGAACTAGAGTGGCAGCACAACACCACAGTAGTGATGGTGATGGTACAGTGAACTAGAGAGGCAGCAAAACACCACAGTAGTGATGGTGATGGTACAGTGAACTAGAGTGACAGCACAACACCACAGTAGTGATGGTACAGTGAACTAGAGTGGCAGCACAACACCACAGTAGTGATGGTGATGGTACAGTGAACTAGAGTGGCAGCACAACACCACAGTAGTGATGGTGGTGGTACAGTGAACTAGAATGGCAGCACAACACCACAGTAGTGATGGTACAGTGAACTAGAGTGGCAGCACTACACCGCAGTAGTGATGATGGTGGTACAGTGAACTACAATGGCAGCACAACACCACAGTAGTGATGGTGATGGTACAGTGAACTAGAGTGGCAGCACACCACCACAGTAGTGATGGTGATGGTACAGTGAATTAGAGTGGCAGGAAAACACCACAGTAGTGATGGTACAGTGAACTAGAGTGGCAGCACAACACCACAGTAGTGATGGTACAGTGAACTAGAGTGGCAGCACAACACCACAGTAGTGATGGTGGTGGTACAGTGAACTAGAGAGGTAGCACAACACCACAGTAGTGATGGTGGTGGTACAGTGAACTAGAGTGGCAGCACAACACGACAGTAGTGATGGTGATGGTACAGTGAACTAGAGTGGCAGCACAACACCACAGTAGTGATGATGGTGGTACAGTGAACTAGAGTGGCAGCACAACACCACAGTAGTGATGGTGATGGTACAGTGAACTAGAGTGACAGCACAACACCACAGAAGTGATGGTGGTGGTACAGTGAACTAGAGAGGCAGCACAACAACACAGTAGTGATGGTTGTGATACAGTGAACTAGAGTGGCAGCACAACACCACAGTAGTGATGGTGGTAGTACAGTGAACTAGAGTGGCAGCACAACACCACAGTCCACCACAGTCACCTCCGTAATGTCACTGTGGTTGACTGCTGCCCTCACCACATCCAGGCCGCTCACCACATCACCGAAGACATTTAACCACTGGACACCACCCTGGAGGTCCCTGGTGGTGATGGCGAACTGGGCACTCCTGGGACAACCCGGCCGCGACCTGGCCAACACAGCTCCTGCCCGGGCTGACTCCCGGTACTGCCCCTGGAGGTCAGGCAGCAGTGGGGCTCCTCCCTTACGATCATTACTCTCGTAGTCTCCGCCCCCCACACACTCCCCCGGCTCACCCTTGTGCCACACCTCCAACAGTTTAGTGTTGCGGTAGGTGTGGCCCCGCTGGCCCGTACACAACAACACAAACTGTCTGGCCAGCGGAGTGTCAGGGGTCAGCCGGATGGTGACCCGCCCTCTTGTTGACCCCGCCCACCTGAGGTCAAGGAACGCCAGGGTGCAGGAGGGCTCCAGCACGCCCACAACCTCACTCTCCTGCAGGAAATGAAATAAATCATGCTGATAACTATAACAAAATGTTATCATATTAGTTATGATAACTCAGTAAATCAGTAATGTCAGTAAGACTAGTGGGTGTAATAAAGTATCCTGGAGGGCGTGGGCGTCGGCGGGCGTGGGCTGACGCAGGAGTGGGTGGAGGTACAGCTGTCCGTCTTGTAGAGTTATCCTGGCGGAGCGGGGGCCATCTTGGTCTTCCTGGACGGCCAACACCCGGCCAGCCTCCACCAGCCTCTTGACGGGCTCCCTCATCCTGCGGAGGTCCTCAACCTGTGGACAGTGTCAGCCCCATTATCACCTGTGGTCTGTGTCAGTCCCATTATCACCAGTGGACAGTGTCAGCACCATTATCACCTGTGGTCAGTGTCAGCCCCATTATTACCTGTGGACAGTGTCAGCCCCATTATCACCTGTGGTCAGTGTCAGCCCCATTATCACCTGTGGTCAGTGTCAGTCCCATTATCACCTGTGGACAGTGTCAGCACCATTATCACCTGTGGTCAGTGTCAGCCCCATTATTACCTGTGGACAGTGTCAGCCCCATTATCACCTGTGGTCAGTGTCAGCCCCATTATCACCTGTGGACAGTGTCAGCACCATTATTACCTGTGGTCAGTGTCAGCACCATTATCACCTGTGGTCAGTGTCAGCCCCATTATTACCTGTGGACAGTGTCAGCCCCATTATCACCTGTGGTCAGTGTCAGTCCCATTATCACCTGTGGACAGTGTCAGCCCCATTATCACCTGTGGTCAGTGTCGGAAAATCCGACACCATTTAATATCATACAGATAATAGCTGTATTGTATAAACAAGTTACCCATAGAAAACGTAACTTGTAGTGGAATTACCGTCTATAGAAAACGGGATATCATCACCACATACTATTATAATTCACCAGCTATTTTGCTGGGAATTATTCTTAAATACATTAGTCTTTGGACTTTACCATCATAAAACCATCTTATATAAATTAACTTAATTATCAATATTAAAGTAGAGTAAATGTGACCCTTCTATCACTTTCTGAAATGTGGACAATGTAAGCCAGGCGTCAGAGTGAGAAGGAGGGCAGCCATTGTTTATATCGAGACCAGAGGCTCACACGGGAGCAAATTCAGCTCCTGTTAAATTTACTTGGACGTAGTGTTATGGAAACCAAAGGTGTACCATTGTCAACACGCTGTCTACAAATTCAAGTTAAGTGTCTATCCGAAACCCGTTTATCATTCATTTATGGCCATTAATGTCAGGATATAGGGTGACCCGGTTAGATCACGTGGAAGCCTCAAACTAAAGGTAATTAAGCCAGGTCTTCAATGTTCCATGTACTGTATAGTGTTTTCTCTGATATAGCTTGTCATATATAGGATTCTGGCTTCACAGCTAGCGCACTTTTGACAGGTCAAGACGAGGATGGAAGACTTTGTGCACCAGTTACTGGGTGAGGAAGCTACCTCAAAGAGGATAATTTGGTGTCTACACCCTAGTTATACCTGGTGGACTAACCTGCTGTACTATAAGATAAGGAACCTTTTCAATGTATGTAGTTAATACTGTAGTTTGATTGGCTGCATATATATAAATATAAACCCCCCTAATGTGTAGAGGATCGATTTGTGAGATTATGAGATTATTGCAGAAATACAGTCCACTTAACATTATACAAATTGCTATCGAAGTATATAAATTAACGTAAATATATATTCATATAAATTAAATAAATATAAATCTCACAGGTCGGTTCCCACAGTCAGTGTCAGCCCCATTATCACCTGTGGTCAGTGTCAGCCCCATTATCACCTGTGGTCAGTGTCAGCCCCATTATCACCTGTGGTCAGTGTCAGCCCCATTATCACCTGTGGTCAGTGTCAGCCCCATTATCACCTGTGGACAGTGTCAGCCCCATTATCACCTGTAGGCAGTGACAGCCCCATTATCACCTGTGGACAGTGTCAGCCCCATTATCACCTGTGGTCAGTGTCAGCCCCATTATTACCTGTGGACAGTGTCAGCCCCATTATCACCTGTGGTCAGTGTCAGCCCCATTATCACCTGTGGACAGTGTCAGCCCCATTATCACCAGTGGGCAGAGAGAGCCCCATTATCACCTGTGGTCAGTGTCAGCCCCATTATCACTTGTGATCAGCGTCAGCCCCATTATGACCTGTGGTCAGTGTCAGCCCCATTATGACCTGTGGACAGTGTCAGCCCCATTATCACCTGTGGTCAGTGTCAGCCCCATTATTACCTGTGGACAGTGTCAGCCCCATTATCACCTGTGGACAGTGTCAGCCCCATTATCACCTGTGGTCAGTGTCAGCCCCATTATGACCTGTGGTCAGTGTCAGCCCCATTATCACTAGTGGTCAGTGTCAGCCCCCATTATCACCTGTGGTCAGTGTCAGCCCCATTATCACCTGTGGTCAGTGTCAGCCCCATTATCACCTGTGGTCAGTGTCAGCCCCATTATCACCAGTGGGCAGAGTCAGCCCCATTATCACCTGTGGTCACTGTCAGCCCCATTATCACCAGTAGGCAGTGTCAGCCTCATTATCACCTGTGGTCAGTGTCAGCCCCATTATCACCTGTGGTCAGTGTCAGCCCCATTATCACCTGTGGTCAGTGTCAGCCCCATTATCACCTGTGGACAGTGTCAGCCCCATTATGACCTGTGGTCAGTGTCAGCCCCATTATCACTAGTGGTCAGTGTCAGCCCCATTATGACCTGTGGTCAGTGTCAGCCCCATTATGACCTGTGGTCAGTGTCAGCCCCATTATGACCTGTGGTCAGTGTCAGCCCCATTATCACCTGTGGTCAGTGTCAGCCCCATTATGACCTGTGGTCAGTGTCAGCCCCATTATCACTAGTGGTCAGTGTCAGCCCCATTATCACCTGTGGTCAGTGTCAGCCCCATTATCACCTGTGGTCAGTGTCAGCCCCATTATGACCTGTGGTCAGTGTCAGCCCCATTATCACCTGTGGTCAGTGTCAGCCCCATTATCACCTGTGGTCACTGTCAGCCCCATTATCACCAGTGGGCAGTGTCAGCCCCATTATCACCTGTGGACAGTGTCAGCCCCATTATGACCTGTGGTCAGTGTCAGCCCCATTATGACCTGTGGTCAGTGTCAGCCCCATTATCACTAGTGGTCAGTGTCAGCCCCATTATCACCTGTGGACAGTGTCAGCCCCATTATCACCAGTGGGCAGAGTCAGCCCCATTATCACCTGTGGTCACTGTCAGCCCCATTATCACCTGTGGTCAGTGTCAGCCCCATTATCACCTGTGGTCAGTGACAGCCCCATTATGCTGGACCTGTAGCTCCAGCCCCCCCCCCCTACTGGCAGGGGGTTGGTGCTGGACCTGTAGCACCAACCCCCCCCTCTACTGGCAGGGGGTTGGTGCTGGACCTGTAGCTCCAGCCCCCCTCAACTGGAAGGGGGGTTGTGCTAGACCTGTAGCTTCAGCCCCCCTCTACTGGCAGGGGGTTGTGCTGGACCTGTAACTTTAGCCCCCCTCTACTGGCAGGGGGGTTGGTGCTGAACCTGTAGCTCCAGTCCCCTCTACTGTCAAGAGGATGGTGCTGAACCAATAGTTCCAGCCCCCTCTACTCTCAGGGGGTTTATGCTGGACCTGTAGCTCCAACCCCCTCCCTACTGGCTGGGGGTTGGTGCTAGACCTGTAGCTCTAGCCCCCTTCTTCTGGCATGGGGTTAGTGTTGGATCTGTAGCTCCAGCCCCCCTCTACTGGCAGGGGGTTGGTTCTGGACCTGTAGCTCTAGCCCCTCAACTGGCAGGGGGTTGTTGCTGGACCTGTAGCTCCAGCCCCCCTCTACTAGAAGGGAGTTGGTGATGGACCTGTAGCTCCAGCCCTCCTCTACTGGCAGGGGGTTGGTGCTTGACCTGTAGCTCCAGCCCTCTTCTACTGGCAGGAGGTTGGTGCTGGACCTGTAGCTCCAGCCCTCCTCTACTGGCAGGGGGTTGGTGCTTGACCTGTAGCTCCAGCCCTCCTCTACTGGCAGGGGGTTGGTGCTTGACCTGTAGCTCTAGCCCTCCTCTACTGGCTGGGGTTGGTGCTTGACCTGTAGCTGCAGCCCCCCTCTACTGGCAGCGGGTTGATGCTGGACCTATAGCTCAAGCCCCCTCTCTACTGGCAGGGGGTTGGTGCAGGACCTGTAGCTCCAGGCCCCTCTCCAGGCAGGGGGTTCCTGCTAGACCTGAAGCTCTAGGCCCCCCCCACCTCTACTGGCAGGGGGTTGGAGATGGACCTGTAGCTCCAGCCATCCTCTATAGCCAGGGGGTTGGCCCTGAATCTGTAGCTCCACTCCGCCCTCTACTGGCAGGGGGTTGGTGCTGGACCTGTAGCTCCAGCCCCCCTCTACTGGCAGCGGGTTGATGCTGGACCTATAGCTCAAGCCCCCTCTCTACTGGCAGGGGGTTGGTGCAGGACCTGTAGCTCCAGGCCCCTCTCCAGGCAGGGGGTTCCTGCTAGACCTGAAGCTCTAGGCCCCCCCACCTCTACTGGCAGGGGGTTGGAGATGGACCTGTAGCTCCAGCCATCCTCTATAGCCAGGGGGTTGGCCCTGAATCTGTAGCTCCACTCCGCCCTCTACTGGCAGGGGGTTGGTGCTGGACCTGTAGCTCCAGCCCCCCTCTACTGGCAGGGGGTTGGCCCTGAATCTGTAGCTCCAGCCCCCTCTACTGGCAGGGGGTTGATGCTGGACCTGTAGCTCTAGCCCCGCCTATTACTGGCAGGGGGTTGGTGCTGGACCTGTAGCTGCAGCCCCCTCTACGGGCAGGGTGGGGTTGGTCCTGAACCAGTAACTCCAACCCCCCTCTACTGGCAGGGGGATGGTGCTGGACCTGTAGCTCCAGCCCCCTTCTACTGGCAGGGGGTTGGTGCTGGACCTGTAACTCCAGCCCCCCTCTACTAGGAGGGGGGTTGGTGCTGGAACTGTAGCTCCAGCCCCCCTCTACTGGCAGGGGGTTGGTGCTGAACCTGTAGCTCCAGGCCCCCTCTACTGGCAGGAGGTTGGTGCTGTAGCTGTAGCTCCAGCCCCCTCTACTGGCAAGGGGGTGGTCCTGGACCTGTAGCTCCAGTCCCCCCCCCCCCTCTATTGGCATGGGGTTGGTCCTGGACCTGTAGTTCCAGCCCCCCTCTACAGTAGTGTAAACCGGGCCATAGACCGTCCCTTTTGCTTTTTCCCACGGCCGGTCTATTTTCAACTTTTTAGACCGTCCGTTTTGCTTTTTCCCACGACCGGTCTATTTTCAACTTTTTAGACCGTCTGTTTTGCTTTTTCCCACGGCCGGGCTATTTTCAACTTTTTAGACCGTCCGTTTTGCTTTTTCCCACGGCCGGGCTATTTTCAACTTTTTAGACCGTCCGTTTTGCTTTTTCCCACGGCCTGTCTATTTTCAACGTTTTAGACCGTCCCTTTTGCTTTTTCCCACGGCCGGTCTATGGCGCCGGGCTATTTTCAACTTTTAGACCGTCCGTTTTTTCAGGGGCTGGTCTACGCACCCTGGGTTTTATACAAGTCGCTCTATGGCCCCTGCCATTTTCGCTCAAGGGGATTAAACGGCCGCCTCCAGTCATCCCCAAATTTCGTTAGCTTAGTGACCCTGCACAGGCATGTTAAAGGGGATTAAAAAGCCGGTCATTGGCCCCAGGGTTTTCTCGAATTTTCTTTCAAGGCCTGACCCATGCACAGGCATAGCCAATGGTCAATGACGTCATCAACTTACCTGGGGATTAAAAGGCCGGCTCCTGGCCCCATCATATTTCGTTACCTGAGCAACCCTGCACAGGCATCGCTAATGGATAATGACGTCACCCCCGTCTTCATTTTCCCTGTATAAGTCCGTTTTCTGTTACAGTGTAATTATTCCCATTTTCAATATTTATAGCAAAGGGGGATTCAAATGCTGCCTTCTGTCAAGCCTAATGTGCAATGGCGTTAATCATTATAAGCTCGTTTTTCTCAATAAGGTATTGCCGTACTGTTTCCTATTGTCTAAGATCATTTTATAGCTAAGATTACATAATAATAACATAAGAAATGACTTCAAACCCTGTTTACAGAACCAGTATTTACCCAGGTCTTTTTCCTAAATCTTTAACTTATTCCAATTTATGTCCATTGTTTCATGTTCTGTCTAGTGTTGATAATTTTAGTAGTCTATTAATATTCCCCCTTTATCATGTCCATTCATTCACAGCTCTATCATGTCACCTCTATTTCTTTGCCTTTCTAGAGAATGTAATTTAAGCTTTGTCAATCTTTCTTCAGAAATTGCTTATTGAGCATAGGGCAAAATAAAAATGAAAACTTACTATCTTTCATTTGTATGAAAACAGTCCCCTGCCAGGCGTGGTGACTTCAATGCGATTTCAGTACTAATCCAACATTACTGTATAAACTAACAGTCCCCTGCCAGGCATGGTGACTTCAATGCAATTTCAGTAGTAATCCAATATTACTGCATAAACTCATAAATGGATATGCGCATCTCACATTCACTCAAGAACATACCTCCCTTACACCTTGCGGTAGCATATAACAAATCAAAATACTCATTCGGTGTACATATATAGGAATACTACATTCAGTAAAAGCAAGCCTCTCATGTTTCTTAAATAAGGCCTTCTGCAGTTGCCTTCTTTTTCTAACGTCATCATCCCTAATGCGGTGCGAGGCGCCAACGCCGTAAATGCGGATCCCAGGAGGTTCACACATAAGTGTGAACTCTTAATCTGGCTTAATACCTCAACTGTACTCTGTGCTTCATCAAAGTTGATATTCAGCTACAATGGCTCGTATTTTTGCTCATTGCTCATATTTTCTGATATTCATAAACCCAATCAAACCATTCTAACCTAACCTAACCTAACTTATTATATATAACAAACAAATGCATTCTACAAACCAGGTATTGTTGTTTTTGTTTGGCGACATCACGAAAAGCGACCTCAGGTATAGGGATAAGATATTGCTGGCCATTGACCAATGCGGCCTTTAGCGTTCTACTGACATATGTATTTAATGTTATTATTCAAAAATGAGTAGACTAGCCATCCCCACCTAACCTAATCAGAGGACTAAGAATATACATTTTAGTCATCCACAACTGTAATCATTATTCAGTGATAAGTTCAAAAGTATAACAGCAGCCCAAATGTCGTACTGCAATTTAAGCAGAATCGTACATCTGGCAGCATAGCAGGTGAGCTGAACATAAGAATAAAGGTAACTGCAGAGGTCCTATTGGCACATACGAGGCAGCTCCTATATATTTCCACCCAATCTCATTCATGTCCACCCTATGCTTAAAACAACCAAGGGATCCCACTTAAAGCATTTGTTTACAATAATAGTTTTAATAAATAGCTCTTATTCTAGTTTTATACACAACAGCAATTATGAAACCCTATAGCTAGATATTCTACTATAATCCACAAGTAGTTACCACACATCTGGCAGTACAGCGGATTAGTGGCTGTGTTCATAGGCTAGTCAACTGTCCTCACATCCATCAAATAGCTATCCAAATGTCGCACCTCAATTCATCCATCTAGCAACTCAGCTGGATGCTAGCCACTATATTCATAGGCTAATCATTTCTACACCTCAAAAAATCCTAGATTTGCTACGCAAATCAGGTAACTTGTTTCTAAACCAACAGTCGCAAATACAAGCATACATACCTACTCATACTCCACAACCTATACATTCATAGAGAATAGCCTAGTTTTTTGCCACCATTTCCCCATTAATCAGATGCAATTTATGCCATGCACACAGAAAATACAGCATCTACACACCAAATATGCCATTTATTCGCAAAATATATTATTTACACTCAAAATATGCCATCACACAAAAATATGTCATTTATAGACAAAAATATAACATTTACATGCAAAAATATGTCAGTTGGACATGAAAATGTAGCATTTACACAATACTGCATGGACACTCAGAGTATGACATTTACACAAAGTACAGTATTTTGCACAAATATATCAAAATGCTTATGCATTTAGACAATCAAAAATGCGCTTTCACTAAAATTACACAATTTCACAAACATAATTTTCACGAAATACCCACACATTGTCTCATAAACCAAAATACACTTACACCATGAAGATCTATTTTATCAGATTACAGAGCTTACACAAAATACACAATATTCACACACAAATACAGTTGCACCAGTTCCACTTCAACAAATATTAAAAACACTACTTGCATAAATGCACTATTATCACAAAAATTATTATAAAACATGGACAATTATTACACAGTTTGTGTAATTATTTTACATCTTTGCACAATTAATACAAGAAAACTTGCTATATAATTACTCAACTTGCACAATGACAATCAATACACAAAGGTATAAATAAACAATTCGTCCATATGCAATTACACAACATGCGCAATTAATACACAACTTATACAAATATTACACATCTTTCATAATTATTACACAACTTGTACAAATGCATATCTAGCACAAATACGTACAATACACAACTACCCCAAATACGAAAATACACAACTAGCATAAATACACGATTTACACAAATACAATTGCGACATTTACACAACTCGCTCAAAAATATAACCAATACACAACTTACCAAAATATGAACAATACACAACTTACCAAATATGAACAATACATAACTAGCACATATTCATTAAATACACAACTAAGCAATTTCCGCAAATACACATACAAAAACATATACAATTAATACATACAACTTTCACAAAACAATACACAATTTATAGAAATATAATCAATGCATAATTGCAATAATCATACAACTTATGCAAAATACATAATCTGCACAATTAATACACAAGTATATTAATTGTGCTATATATGTACAAACACAACCAACTAGGTCAAACAATACACAATTTGCATGATATTTTTCTGGGTATATTTAGGACATTAATTATAATATGCTGAGTTTAACCAACTCCCCAAAAGTCAGAATTTCACATATAAAAATGGTGCATATGACTTCCTATCTCAATATATAACACATTCTTTTTCCATTAAGATATCAACATTATTAGTGCTAAACTATTCATCTAACATATGTCCACTGTTTTAATGTCTAATTAATACCTTCCTTGTTACATCCTCTCCAATCAGACCACCCATATTTATGTATTTATTCAAATCATCTAACAGACTTATTTGTTCTAGCCTTAGTTATGTTAGGGCAGGTGGGGTTAGGTGAAGTCAGTATTTTCTATGATAATTTTAGACAAATTTGCTATATCTTATCAAAATGCATCTTGTTAAAACTTAAATTCATCTAAATCTATAAAAAATATACTTCGCAAATTTGACTAAATTCAACCTAGCTAAACTAAATATGAGCATCCCATATCTTCACATACAAGCCTATGTCGCCTCTGTCCATACATTATATGAGTCTGCCATATAGCTCGAACCCCAAATAGGAAAATTTACACTATTTCATAAACATGCTAGTTCATTACCCTAAGATATTATATATGTCCTTCCCTACACGACCTCACCTAACCTGACCTGGCATAATCAAACCTAGATTTAGTTCAAGTTGGTGAAATTTAAGCTATGCCACTTTAATTCGACATAATTTATGGCAATTTCCACCAAATATACCCAAATGTTGCGTAGCATAGCACTGCCAAAGCCCATTTTCTCCTATTCCATACTACCCTACACAACCTCACCTAACCTGACCTAGCATATCCAAACCTGGATTTGGTTAAAGTTGGCGAAATTTATGCTATGCCACCTAAATATGACCTAATTTAAGGCAATTTCCACCAAATATACCCAAATTTTGTGTATCATAGCATTACCAAAGCCCATTTTTACCTACATTTTCTCCTATTCCATCCTACCCTACACAACCTCACCTAACCTATCATATCCAAACCTGGATTTGGTTAAAGTCTGCGAAATTTAAGCTATCCCACATAAATTCGACCTAATTTAAGGCAATTCCCACCAAATATCCCCAAATGTTGCGTATCACAGCACTGCCAAAGCCCATTTTTACCTACATTTTCTCCTATTCCATCCTACCCTATGCAACCTTACCTAACCTATCCTACCATATCCAAACCTAGATTTGGTTGAAGTCTGCGAAATTTAAGCTATCCCACCTAAATTCTATCTAATTTAAGGCAATTCCCACCAAATATATCCAAATGTTCTGTATCACAGCACTGCCAAAGCCCATTTTTACCTACATTTTCTCCTATTCCATCGTACCCTACGCAACCTTACCTAACCTATCCTAGCATATCCAAACCTAGATTTGGTTAAAGTCGGCGAAATTTAAGTTATCCCATATAAATTTGACCTAATTTAAGACAATTTCCACCAAATATACCCAAAAATGTTTTGGAACATAGCACGGCCAAAGCTCATTTTAGCTGAGTTTTCACCTATTCCAACCTGCCCTAGACAACCCTACCCATTCTCTCCTGGCATATCCAAAGTCAGATTTGATTATAGTTGGCAAAATTTATGCCTTTCCCACCTAAATTTTACCTAATTTATGCCAATTTCCACCGAATATACCCAAATGTTTTGTATCTTAGCATGGTCAAAGTTCATTTCACCCAAGTTTTTCACCTATTCCATCTTACCTTACACAGCCTTACCTAACCTGACCTAGCATATCCCAAGCTAGATTTGATTAGAGTTCGTGAAATTTATGCTGACTCACCTAAATTCAACCTAATTTAAGACAATTTCTACCCAATATACCCAAAATGATTTGTTACATAGCTCAGCCAAAGACCATTTTACCCGAGTTTTCACATATTCCAACCTACCCTACATAGCCTTACCTATCCCTGACCTAGCAGATTTGATTAAAGTTGGGTTAATTTAAGCTATCGCCATCAAATTGGAGACAATTTCCACCAAATATGCCTAATTGTTGTGTATCATAGCACAGCCAAAACCCATTTTACCCACATTTTCATCCATTCCATCTAAACCTGGACCTAGCCTCTGATACTACATATACTCAGAGAAGTGATGTTTTTTGGATATGAACCTAAATGCCCGTGCCTAACCTGCAAGAGTCTTGGAGCTTTGTTGAATATTTTATCTATTTTTCTTCAAAAATTGAAGTTTTGGATATGAACCTATCCGCACTGTGCCTAACCTGCTAGGTTCTTTGTTGAACATTGTAACCATATTCATAGAAAAGTGATGTTTTGGATATGGACCTAAGAGCCCCTCTCCTTTAAAACTTGGAACTGTGTTCAATATTGTAGATATAGTGTTGGGTATGTGTTTAGTTTTTACACATCAACCCAACCGTCCTGGACCTAACCTCCCTTCCTCTAACTTCAAATTTATCGTAAATATGGAAGGACGTGTTGTTTGTGCAACAACCCAACCGTCCTTGACCTAACCTCCATTTATCAAACTTCAAATTTATTGTATTTATGGGAAGAAGGTGTTGTTTATGCATCAACCTAACCTCCCTGGACCTAACCTCTGATACACGAATCTTGGTTCAACATTGCATCATACTCGTAGCATATTTTATTTCACATAATTCATCCATCCTCAACCTAACCTCTATTACCTGAGGGAGGAAGGTTAATGGAAAACATGATAATAATGGGAATTTTCTCTACATCAGTTCGACTTAACCATCCTTAACCTAACCTTAGTTAGAAAGGGATATAACTCACCAAAACTATTTAATTACCATTTACCTTATTTTCCTTATCTTCCACGAACTCTAATCAAATCTAGCTTGGGATATGCTAGGTCAGGTTAGGTAAGGCTGTGTAAGGTAAGATGGAATAGGTGAAAAACTTGGGTGAAATGAACTTTGACCATGCTAAGATTCAAAACATTTGGGTATATTCGGTGGAAATTGGCATAAATTAGGTAAAATTTAGGTGGGAAAGGCATAAATTTTTCAAACTACCTTCTGAAGATGTATTTAATATACGAAAGTACTTAAGGAAATTTCCTGTTTCATTTTTCCTCCGTGGTCTGACATTGTCATAAATATATATATATATGTCGTACCTAGTAGCCAGAACGCACTTCTCAGCCTACTATTCAAGGCCCAATTTGCCTAATAAGTCAAGTTTTCATGAATTAATTGTTTTTCGACTACCTAACCTAACCTAACCTAACTTTTTCTGCTACCTAACCTAACCTATAAAGATAGGTTAGGTTAGGTAGGGTTGGTTAGGTTCGGTCATATATCTACGTTAATTTTAACTCAAATAAAAAAAAATTGACCTCATACATAATGAAATGGGTAGCTTTATCATTTCATAAGAAAAAAATTAGAGAAAATATATTATTTCAGGAAAACTTGGCTTATTAGGCAAATCGGGCCTTGCATAGTAGGCCGAATACGACGTTCTGGCTACTAGGTACGACATATATATATATATATATATATATATATATATATATATATATATATATATATATATATATATATATATATATATATATATATATATATATATATATATATATATATATATATATATATATATATATATATATATATATATATATATATATATATATTATATATATATATATATATATATATATATATATATATATATATATATATATATATATATATTATATATATATATATATATATATATATATATTATATATATATATATATATATATATATATATATATATATATATATATATATATATATATATTATATATATATATATATAATATATATATATATATATATATATATATATATATATATATATATATATATATATATATAATATATATATATATATATATATATATATATATATATATATATATATATATATATATATATATATATATATATATATATATATATATATATATATATATATATATATATATATATATATATATATATATTACTGCATATATATATGCAGTAATATTGGATTACTACTGAAAATCGCATTGAAGTCACCATGCCTGGCAGGAGACTGATAGTTTATACAGTAATATTGGATTAGTACTGAAATCGCATTGAAGTCACCACGCCTGGCAGGGGACTGTTTTCATACAAATGAAAGATAGTAAGTTTTCATTTTTATTTTGCCCTATGCTCAATAAGCAATTTCTGAAGAAAGATTGACAATGCTTAAATTACATTCTCTACAAAGGCAAAGTGACATGATAGAGCTGTGAATGAATGGACATGATAAAGGGGGAATATTAATAGACTATTAAAATTATCAACACTAGACAGAACATGAAACAATGGACATAAATTGGAATAAGTTTTAGATTTAGATTTAGGAAAAAGACCTGGGTAAATACTGGTTCTGTAAACAGGGTTTGAACTCATTTCTTATGTTATTATGTAATCTTAGCTATAAAATGATCTTAGACAATGGGAAACCGTACGGCAATACCTTATTGAGAAAAACGAGCTTATAATGATTAACACCATTGCACATTAGGCTTGACAGAAGGCAGCATTTGTATCCCCCTTTGCTATAAACATTAAAAATGGGAATAAACATACTATAACAGAAAACGGACTTATTCAGGGAAGAAGAATACGGGGTGACTATTAGCAATGCCTGTGCGAAATATGATGGGGCCAGGAGCCGGCCTTTTAATCCCCAGGTAAGTTGATGACGTCATTGACCATTAGCAATGCCCGTGCATGGCTCACCGGGCTAACGAAAAAACATGGGGCCATAACGTGTCCCTTAAATCTCACCGGGGTAACGAAAAAACATGGGGCCATAACGTGTCCCTTAAATCTCACCGGGGTAACGAAAAAACATGGGGCCATAACGTGTCCCTTAGGAAAAGCAAAACGGACACGTTATGGCCTGGTTTACACTACTGGTGAGTGGTGACGCCTGGGTGGTGTTTGGCCGAGCTGGGTGATTGGTGACGCCTGGGTCGGTGATTGGCCGGGCTGGGTGATTGGTGACGCCTGGGTGGTGTTTGGCTGGGCTGGGTGAGTGGTGACGCCTGGGTCTGAGATTTGCTACTACCGCGGGAGTTACTCGTCAAGTAGTTAAGGTGTGTGGAGGCACTACTCGAGATGCCTCTTGTAGGGAGGTCTGGGGAAGGCTTCAGCCTGGATATTGAATGCCTTGGTCGACTTTGAGGTAGCGGTACCAGCCCAATCCTTTATTTTATATAAAAATTTAACCAGTGCCTCAAAAAAATATTCAAAATCTACCCTATCTATAGAATTTAAAATCTGCAGATTGTATCGAAATAATCGGCATAATTCAAATGCTGAATCCAGTTATCTGACACCCGACTGTAATGCTGTTTATAGTCCAGCAATCTTCCCAATACACCTGGAAGAAAAATTCAATACTCAGAATTGATATAACTAAATTCAATATTGCAACCACTATCACAAAATCTGGCCAACAAATATCATTGGCCATCGGCGTCCATCAACGTGTTTCGTCATGAACGCGTAACACAAGAATTCCAATACATGCTGAAGTCTGACTGCTTCAGGAGAAGAACACTGAACTCTTCAAGTTCATTCATGTGTTCCAGTCACCATCTGTGGTCACTTTTTGCCACATGTCACTTAATTATCAAACCTAACATTCAAAATCAATGTCCAAAATGACATTCTGACAATCTTACAAATGTGTTTATTATCAATACTACTTTTAATATCACAGTTCTCAAATGAGTACGCAGCAACAAAATGTGTACATACTTCCAGCTAAGAGTATAAAGTTAATGTTGTCAACCCCTCTTGCACCAATGAATGTGGAGCAAGAAAATGACAATTATCATTTTCCAGAGCCTACGTCCTAGACACATTGCAATAACTCTCATACTAGAGAGCTCTATCTCGAGAACGGGTCCATGTGAAAAAATTGTACATTTCCACTTTAATAGAATTTCACTACTATATTTCTAGTTTTCAACATTTAGGTTTTCCAAAATTACATTCCTAGGTATTCAGAGATCTTAATTTTTTCAGAAATTGAATACAATAACAAAATAGAGCAAACATAACATTTTAACATTATTACACAACAAATGTTAAAAAAAAAATCTGTTAGACCAGTGACGTGTAGTTGATTGTAGTTTCGACGACCACCAATTTTAGAATGTGGAGAATCCTCGTCCTCTTGTACACCATTCCGGTTTCTGCTGAAGAATGATAGAACTATCCGACCAGATAGCACGACCGACAGGTGACAGTCTGTGGCTGGCTGCAGCCTGCTGGGTGAACCTTGCTAAAGAGACACGGCTCAATTTTCAACTCGAGGTCACAAAACAGTAATGATGGATGAGACTGAAACAACAGGTGACCACAGTAGAACAGGACGTAGATGTACAACGGTCTCTCCCTCTCTCTCGGGACGGGAGCGGCTTCAGTGTCGTTGAGTTTATTGGAATAAGTGCACCTTAATCAAGCACCACAATTAGATGGTGAGGAATTATTACTTGACATCTTCCAGGCACCTGTAGGGTATTTCCTGGTAGGATGTGACATCCCACGGACACTTTAATGAATTTTACAAAATGTGGTGGGCAACTTTTGCTTGGTCAGTGCATACATCCCACATGACCTCTTATTAGTGTCTGGAAGAGACATGAAAAGTAATTTTGGGTAATTTACGCTATACTTCTGCTTCCTTTTAATTAAAGCCACTAATGGAGGATGGTCGACCATTTCAACATAAAAAATCTTTCCCAGCTACAATCTGCAGTTCCTCGCAACTTTTGTGCAGACTAGGAGTAATCAAATCTTTTCAAGAAATCCATACCGATTAAAATGTCTCTAGAAAACTTACTTATGTCAAAGTTATCTTGTCCCAAGATGTCTATCTTTTGCCCATTAAATTTTTGCCCAGTCAAATTATTTCCACAACTCCTAAGGTAAAATGTCTCAACTTGTTGAAGGCTGAATTTTTCGTGAAATTTCCTTTACTGCCAGTGTTCACAAATGCCGTCCATTTCGCACCTTCCCCCCTTCGCTTCAAAAGTAGATCTACTGTTATGGGGGGTCTCATGGCTGCTCTGTGAGGGGTAATTAATAATTAATAATAAAGGGGAATATATTAATCGAACCTACATCCAAGAGTATCCCAGACGTAGGGATCTGAGTGTCTATCACTCTAGCAGTTCCCACCTACCACTCTTGTGGTGTCTACCACCCTTCTCTAAGGAACAGAGAAGTATGCCTCCGCAGACAGAGACATGCAACACACATAATGGGAAAATAAAACTAAGTAAGAAGTATTTGAAGGTCGGTTTCTTGGACAAATCAAGACAACATGAGATATATATTTTTGTACAAATTATAAAAGATTATTTTCATCCAAAGCAATCAAACAACTTGTTTATTATTATAAAATTTGATTGAGAAACATTTAACTGGTTTGGCTCACATTTTCTACTGATTCACGACAACTAGATTCAAAGTTTAAATTAGATTTGTCCTTACACTCATAATTTTTAGGATTTTTTTTGGAGGATATGAGGCTTTTTGTGAGGTGCCTCTCACATGTGTGTAACTTTTACTGGTTTGCCAGTTTGACCTCTCTCAAACTGCACTGCCATATCCGCTGCATTTTTGGTCTTATATTCTATTAATGCTGTTCCTTTTCTATTTTTCTGCACCATAACCAGAGCATTGATGTCTCCCCACTTATAGAAGAGTTGGTTAATTTCCTGCTGGGAATACCCTGGCCAATCGTCTGTTGACATCCACTTAACTTTAACTTTGTGACCCCGTGTGTCCATAGCTGGAGGTTCACTGCTTTTGGAGACTTTAGATGAACTCCGAAAAAGCTCTGCCCCTACCTCCCTATTTACTCGATCCAGTTCCTCCAAAATAAGTTGCTCGCCCTCCTTGTCCAATCTTTTCAATTCACGTCGAAACTGTTCTTCTTGTGACATATCTTGCTGTTCCCTACTGCGTTGAACACGTCGTTCCCGTTCCTCCAAATCTGACCTTAGTTTCTGTGATCTGGTAACATGTTCACGGGCTCTGGCAGCTGCTGCTTTACGACTCTTGAGGGTCTTGTCATATGCTTTACGTGTTCCTGGATCTAACAAAATCTCAAGAATTTTCTTAAGTTTGTCAAATTCATCAGTAGCGAATGGGTTATCTGGATTCTTATCCGGATGACATTTAAGAGCTCTTTGTCTGTACGATTTCTTAATCTCCTTTTCCTCGGCATCAATAGTTATCCCCAGAATTTGATAGAAGTCCAGTTTCGATAGTTTCGTATTATGTTCCTGCGACATAACGTCCTCAATGCGTCAATACCACTTTCACAAGAGCTAATATTTTCGACAGCTGCTTCTTATGTTTTATTACGCGTTTCTGGAGCGAATGATCTCTGTCCTCAGCTTGCTGTCAACAGTCATATGTAAAGACGTCAAATGTTAGTTAATTTATATCCTACGTACATCTCACTGGGAGGAGACATGTAGCATCTCTCTCAATGTAAAAACATAGTCCTGGAACCTCTGTTAATCATAATATATACAAATTATTTAGATTCAGGTTTGAACATAGGATCATAAGAATAAAGCTCTGGTTAGCCCCATTTAGATTATGCAGTTCAGTTTTGGTCGCCGTACTATAGAATGGATATAATTTCACTTGAACGTGTCCAACGTAGGATGACTAACTTAATTAAGAACATAAGAACAAAGGTAACTGCAGAAGGCCTATTGGCCCATACGAGGCAGCTCCTATTCTATAACCACCTAATCCCACTCATATACTTGTCCAACCCGCGCTTGAAACAATCGAGGGACACCACCTCCACCACGTTACGCGACAATTGGTTCCACGAATCAACAACCCTGTTTGTTGTATTTACCCAAGTCTTTCCTAAATCTAAACTTATCCAATTTATACCCAATGTTTCGTGTTCTGTCTTGTGTTGATATTTTTAATACCCTATTAATATCCCCCCTGTTATGTCCATTCATCCACTTGTAAACCTCTATCATGTCACCCCTAACTCTTCGCCTTTCCAGTGAATGCAACGTAAGCTTTGTTAATCTTTCTTCATATGAAAGATTTCTAATTTGGGGAATTAACTTAGTCATCCTACGTTGGACACGTTCAAGTGAATTTATATCCATTCTATAATACGGCGACCAAAACTGAACTGCATAATATAAATGGGGCCTAACCAGTGCAAGATATAGCTTAAGAACCACACCAGGTGTCTTGTTACTAACGCTTCGATTAATAAATCCCAGTGTCCTATTCGCCTTATTACGAACATTTATGCATTGATCCTTTTGTTTTAAATTCTTACTAATCATAACTCCCAGATCCCTTTCGCAATCCGACTTCGCAATCTCAACACCATCTAGCTCGTATCTTGTAACTCTATCATCATTACCTAGCCTCAGAACTTTACATTTATCAGCATTAAACTGCATTTGCCAATCATTTGACCATTTCAAAACCCTATCTAGATCAACTTGAAGTGATAGTGAGTCCTCCTCCGAATTAATTTCCCTACCGATTTTCGTATCATCGGCAAATTTGTAAATGTTGCTACTCAAACCTGAATTTAAATCATTTATATATATTATAAACAACAGAGGTCCCAGGACAGAGCCCTGAGGTACTCCACTAACAACATTATCCCACTCTGACTTAACCCCATTTATACTAACTCTGTTTCCTTTGGAATAGCCATGCCCTAATCCAAGTTAATATAGCACCCCCCAGTACCATGAGCTTTTATTTTTTTAATTAGTCTTTCATGTGGCACTGTATCAAAAGCTTTGCTAAAGTCAAGGTACACAACATCACAATCCTTACCACTATCAACTGCCTCAACTATGCTGGAATAAAAAGTTAGCAAATTTGTTAAACATGAACGGCCATTTGTAAAACCATGTTGCGACTCATTTATTAATTTGTTTTTCAAGATGGAGACGAATTGTATTTGCAATTATTGATTCAAGTAACTTTCCCACAATAGACGTTAGGCTAATTGGCCGATAGTCTGACGCAAGTGATCTATCTCCTTTCTTAAAAATTGGTACCACATTAGCTACCTTCCATGACTCTGGCACTCTGCCTGACCCTATTGATTTATTAAATATGGTAGACAGTGGGTCGGAAAGCTCCTCTTTGCATTCTTTAAGCACCCTGGCAAACACTTCATCCGGCCCTGGGGATTTGTTTGGTTTTAGTTTTTCTAATTGTTTAATTACATCCTCCCTGGTAACTACAAGATTTAGGAAAGATTTAGGTTTAGATTTAGGAAAGACTTTGTTTAGATTTAGGAAAGACTTGGGTAAATACTGGTTCAGTAACAGGGTTGTTGATTTGTGGAACCAATTGCCGCGTAACATTGTGGAGGTGGGGTCCCTCGATTGTTTCAAGCACGGGTTGGACAAGTATATCAGTGGGATTGGGTGGTTATAGAATAGGAGCTGCCTCGTATGGGCCAATAGGCCTTCTGCAGTTACCTTTGTTCTTATGTTCTTATGTTCTTACTAAACTAGTCAACCTGTCCTCATCCACACCCACATAGACTTGTTCGGCTGAAGGCATATTGTTAAGTTCTTCTTTAGTAAATACAGATATAAAATATTTGTTAAAAATACTACTCATCTCCTTGTCATTATCCGTTATTTGACCTGTCTCAGATTTTAATGGACCTATCCTTTCCGTAGTCTTAGTTCGATATAACTGAAAAAACCCTTTAGGATTTGACTTTGCTTGCTCTGCTATGCGAACTTCATAGTTTCTTTTTGCTTTCCTAATCTCTTTTTTAACATTTCTAACCAGTTGTATTAATTCCTGTTCTAACCTTACTTCCCCATTCTTAATCCTTTTGTACCAATTTCTCTTTTTACCTATAAGGTTCTTTAAATTATGTTATCCACTTTCGGTCATTAGTATTCGATCTATTCAATTTGTATGGTATATTACGTTCCTGTGCTTTGTTTAGAATATTCTTAAATAAGTTATATATTAAATCCACATCGAAATCCCCTTTTACGTCACCTGTCGCTGGGTTCATGTCTCGCTCCAAGACCGGCCCACACTCCATACCCAAGAGTTTCCTATCTATTTGACCCAAAAAAATTCTTAGGCTATTAAAATCAGCTTTTCGTAAATCTGATTTTCGAAATTTTCGATTGAAAAGATTTCTAATTCCCCAAATTAGAAATCTTTCATATGAAGAAAGATTAACAAAGCTTAAATTGCATTCACTGGAAAGGCGAAGAGTTAGGGGTGACATGATAGTGGTTTACAAGTGGATGAATGGACATAACAAAGGAGATATTAATAGGGTATTAAAAGTATCAACACAAGACAGAACACAAAACAATTGGTATAAATTGGATAAGTTTAGATTTAGGAAAGACTTGGGTAAATACTGGTTCAGTAACAGGGTTGTTGATTTGTGGAACCAATTACCGCGTAACGTGCTGGAGGTTGGGGTCCCTCGATTGTTTCAAGCGCGGGTTGGACAAGTATATGAGTGAGATTGGGTGGTTATAAATAGGAGCTGCCTCGTATGAGCCAATAGGCCTTCTGCAGTTGCCTTTGTTCTTATGTTCTTATGAACGGCCATTTATAAAACCATGTTGCGACTGGTTAGCTTTCCAAAACTCTGGCACTCTGCCTGACTCTATTGATTTATTAAATATGGTTGACATTGGGTCACACAGCTCCTCTTTGCATTCTCTAAGCACCCTGGCAAACACTTCATCCGGCCCTGGGGATTTGTTTGGTTTGAGTTTTACTATTTGTTTAAGAATCAAAGAAAACTGGGAATGCTTCTATGGAAGAAATGAAATGTATGCTCGTGATGGGGTGCATCTATCGGGGGCTGGGGTTGTTGCTGTTGCGAACTCGTTGGAACCAGTGGTTAGAGGTGTTTGTTTGGGTTTAAACTGTTAGTAGATAGTGGTATGGGAATTGATTTGGAGGAAGGAGGTAATAAAAGTATGTGTTCGTGGGAGAAAAGAATTGGCAAAATGATCAGGGAAAGAAAAGGGCCTCAAAAAAACAATTCACTTAGGATATATTACACTAACAGTAGAAGTCTAAGAAATAAAATTAATGAATTAAATGCTCTTGTCTGCACAGAAAAATAGATATTATTGCACTTACCGAAACGTGGATGAACGTAGAAAATAGAGAACTATTAGCTGAATATCAAATAAATGGATTTAAACTATTTCACACAGATAGATATATTAGACGAGGAGGGGGAGTAGCCATATATGTTAGGGACAATTTGAAATGTAGTCTCAAAGAGGGAATCAAAACTGAGCCCCACACAGAAACTATTTGGATAGAATTAAACGAAAAAGCAAATAATATTATAATAGGAGTTATATATAGGCCACCAAATTTAGACAGAATGGAAGCAAAGCATCTATGGAATGAAATATCTAGATCTAACAGTATTTATGTCATGGGTGACTTTAATTTTAGTGGAATAAACTGGGTGAACAAAACTGGGAATAGTGAAGCAGAAGATTTTCTAGAATTAATTGACGATTGCTTTCTTACGCAACACATTAAGGAACCAACGCGGGAAAATAATATTTTAGATTTAGTGTTAACTAACAGGGAAACACAAATTAATGACATCGAAATAGGGACTGAGCTAGGGAACAGTGATCACAAAGTAATCAGATTTAGCATAGAATGGAATAGACCTGTAGGAGAAAATTCTGTTAAAGTGCCAGATTTTCGAAAAGTTGATTTTAATAGCCTAAGAAATTTTTTGGGTCAAATAGATTGGAAACTCTTGGGTATGGGGTGTGGGCCGGTCTTAGAGCGAGACATGAACCCAGCGATAGTTGACGTAAAAGGGGATTTCGATGTGGATTTAATAAGAACATAAGAACAAAGGCAACTGCAGAAGGCCTATTTGCCCATACGAGGCAGCTCCTATTTATAACCACCCAATCCCACTCATATACATGTCCATCCCATGCTTGAAACAATCGTGGGACCCCACCTCCACAATGTTATGCGGCAATTGGTTCCACAAATCAACAACCCTGTTACTGAACCAGTATTTACCCAAGTCTTTCCTAAATCTAAACTTATCCAATTTATACCCATTGTTTCGTGTTCTGTCTTGTGTTGATACTTTTAATACCCTATTAATATCCCCTTTGTTATGTCCATTCATCCACTTGTAAACCTCTATCATGTCACCCCTAACTCTTCGCCTTTCCAGTGAATGCAACTAAAGCTTTGTTAATCTTTCTTCATATGAAAGATTTCTAATTTGGGGAATTAACTTAGTCATCCTACGCTGGACACGTTCAAGTGAATTTATATCCATTCTATAATATGGCGACCAAAACTGAACTGCAAAATCTAAATGGGGCCTAACTAGAGCAAGATATAGCTTGAGAACCACACCAGGTGTCTTGTTACTAACGCTGCGATTAATAAATCCAAGTGTCCGATTTGCCTTATTACGAACATTTATGCATTGATCCTTTTGTTTTAAATTCTTACTTATCATAACTCCCAGATCCCTTTCACAATCCGACTTCGCAATCTCAGCACCATCTAGCTCGTATCTTGTAACACTATCATCATTACCTAACCTCAGAACTTTACATTTATCAGCATTAAACTGCATCTGCCAATCCTTTGACCATTTCAAAACCCTATCTAGATCAACTTGAAGTGATAGCGAGTCCTCCTCCGAATTAATTTCCCTACCGATTTTCGTATCATCGGCAAATTAGCAAATGTTGCTACTCAAACCTGAATTTAAATCATTTATATATATTATAAACAACAGAGGTCCCAGGACAGAGCCTTGAGGCACTCCACTTACAACATTTTCCCACTCTGACTTGACTCCATTTATACTAACTCTGTTTCCTTTGGTATAGCCATGCCCTAATCCAGTTTAATATAGCACCCCCAATACCATGAGCCTCTATCTTTTTAATCAGTCTTTCATGTGGCACTGTATCAAAAGCTTTGCTAAAGTCAAGGTACACAACATTAGAATCCTTACCACTATCAACTGCCTCAACTATGCTAGAATAAAAAGATAACAAATTTGTTAAACATGAACAGCCATTTATAAAACCATGTTGCGACTCAATTATTAATTTATGTTTTTCAAGATGAAGACGAATTTTATTTGCTATTATAGATTCGAGTAACTTACCCACAATAGACGTTAGGCTAATTGGTCGATAGTTAGACGCAAGTGATCTATCTCCTTTCTTAAAAACTGGTATCACATTAGCAACTTTCCAAAACTCTGGCACTCTGCCTGACTCTATTGATTTATTAAATATGGTTGACAGTGGGTCACAAAGCTCCTCTTTGCATTCTTGAAGCACCCTGGCAAACACTTCATCCGGCCCTGGGGATTTGTTTGGTTTGAGTTTTACTATTTGTTTAAGAACATCCTCCCTGGTAACTGCTAAACTCGTCAACCTGTCCTCGTCCCCACCCACATAGACTTGTTCGGCTGAAGGCATATTGTTAAGTTCCTCTTTAGTAAATACAGATACAAAATATTTATCAAAAATACTACTCATCTCTTCATCACTATCTGTTATTTGACCTGTCTCAGTTTTTAATGGACCTATCCTTTCCCTAGTCTTAGTATGATATAACTGAAAAAAAACCTTTAAGATTTCTTTGCTTGCCCTGCTATGCGAACTTCATAGTTTCTTTTTGCTTTCCTTATCTCTTTTTTAACATTTCTAACCAGTTGTACGAATTCCTGTTCTAAAGTGACCTCCCAATTTTTAATCCTTTTGTACCAAGCTCTCTTTTTACCTATAAGGTTCTTCAAATTCTTTGTTATCCACTTTGGGTCATTAGTATTCAATCTATTCAATTTGTATGGTATACTACGTTCCTGTGCTTTGTTTAGAATATTCTTAAATAAGTTATATATTGAATTCACATTGAAATCTCCATTTACGTCACCTATCGCTGGGTTCATGTCTCGCTCCAAGACCGGCCCACACCCCATACCCAAGACTTTCCAATCAATTTGACCCAAAGAATTTCTTAGGCTATTAAAATCAGCTTTTCGAAAATCTGGCACTTAAACAGAATTTTCTCCTACAGGTCTATTCCATTCTATGCTCAATCTGATTTCTTTGTGATCACTGTTCCTTAGCTCACTCCCTATTTCGATGTCATTAATTTGTGTTTCCCTGTTAGTTAACACTAAATCTAAAATATTATTTTCCCGTGTTGGTTCCTTAATGTGTTGCGTAAGAAAGCAATCGTCAATTAATTCTAGAAAATCTTCTGCTTCACTATTCCCTGTTTTGTTCAACCAGTTTATTCCACTAAAATTAAAGTCACCCATGACGTAAATACTGTTAAATCTAGATGCTCTAGATATTTCATCCCATAGATGCTTTGCTTCCATTCTGTCTAAATTTGGTGGCCTATATTTAACTCCTATTATAATATTATTTGCTTTTTCGTATAATTCTATCCAAATAGTTTCTGAGTGTGGCTCAGTTTTGATTCCCTCTTTGAGACTACATTTCAAATTGTCCTTAACATATATGGCTACTCCCCCTCCTCGTCTAATATATCTATCTGTGTGAAATAGTTTAAATCCATTTATTTGATATTCAGCTAATAGTTCTCTATTTTCTACATTCATCCACGTTTCGGTAAGTGCAATAATATCTATTTTTTCTGTGCAGACAAGAGCAATTAATTCGTTAATTTTATTTCTTAGACTTCTACTGTTAGTGTAATATGCCCTAAGTGAATTGTTATTTTGAGGCCCTTCTCTTTCCCTGATCATTTTGCCAATTCCTTTCTCCCACAAACACATACTTTTATTATCTCCTTCCTTCAAATCAATTCCCATACCTCTATCTACTAACAGTTTAAATCCAAACAAACACCTGTAACCACTTCTTCCAACGAGTTCGCAACAGCAACAACCCCAGCTCTCGATAGATGCACCCCATCACGAGCATACATTTCATTTCTTCCATAGAAGTGTTCCCAGTTGTCAATGAAAGATATTGCATTTGATTTGCAATATCTTTCCAGCCGCCAATTGACACCAAGTGCCCTTGACATCCATTCATTTCCCACTCCCTTTCTTGGAAGAATGCCACATATGATCGGGATTCCTCCCTTGCTCCTAACTAATTCAATGGCTGTCCTGAATCTCTGTATTAGTTCCTCACTCCTAACTCGTCCAACATCATTACCCCCTGCACTAACACAAATAATGGGTTTGTTCCCATTTCCTGTCATAATATCATTCATGTTTCCAACAATATCACCAATTCCAGCTCCCGGGTAGCAAACCCTTAATCTGTTCCCCCTATCTCTGGCACAAAACGTTCTGTCTAAATACCTCAACTGGGAATCTCCCACAACCAAAATTCCCTTCGATTCTCCCTTTTCCTTTTGAGCAGTTTGAGGGACCTGCGCTTTAATGCTCCTCGTTACTTTGTCTTTGCCAACTCGTTGAACAACAGGTACAACACAGCACTCGTCCTCTAATACGAGTGCTGTGTTGCACTCATAAATAATATATAACTTATTTAAGAATATTCTAAACAAAGCATAGGAACTTAGTATACCATACAAATTGAATAGGTCGAATACTAATGACCCAAAGTGGATAACAAATAATTTAAAGAACCTTATAGGTAACAGGAGAGCTTGGTACAAAAGGATTAAGAATGGGGAAGTCAGGTTAGAACAGGAATTCATACAACTGGTTAGAAATGTTAAAAAAGAGATTAGGAAAGTAAAAAGAAACTATGAAGTTCGCATAGCAGAGCAAGCAAAGTCAAATCCTAAAGGGTTTTTTCAGTTATATCGAACTAAGACTACGGAAAGGATAGGTCCATTAAAATCTGAGACAGGTCAAATAACGGATAATGACAAGGAGATGAGTAGTATTTTTAACAAATATTTTATATCTGTATTTACTAAAGAAGAACTTAACAATATGCCTTCAGCCGAACAAGTCTATGTGGGTGGGGATGAGGACAGGTTGACTAGTTTAGCAGTTACCAGGGAGGATGTAATTAAACAAATAGAAAAACTAAAACCAAACAAATCCCCAGGGCCGGATGAAGTGTTTGCCAGGGTGCTTAAAGAATGCAAAGAGGAGCTTTCCGACCCACTGTCTACCATATTTAATAAATCAATAGAGTCAGGCAGAGTGCCAGAGTTATGGAAGGTAGCTAATGTGGTACCAATTTTTAAGAAAGGAGATAGATCACTTGCGTCAAACTATCGGCCAATTAGCCTAACGTCTATTGTGGGAAAGTTACTTGAATCAATAATTGCAGATGCAATTCGTCTCCATCTTGAAAGGCATAAATTAATAAATGAGTCGCAACATGGTTTTACAAATGGCCGTTCATGTTTAACAAATTTGCTAACTTTTTATTCCAGCATAGTTGAGGCAGTTGATAGTGGTAAAGATTGTGATGTTTTGTACCTTGACTTTAGCAAAGCTTTTGATACAGTGCCACATGAAAGACTAATTAAAAAAATAGAAGCTCATGGTATTGGGGGTGCTATATTAACTTGGATTAGGGCATGGCTATTCCAAAGGAAACAGAGTTAGTATAAATGGGGTTAAGTCAGAGTGGGATAATGTTAGTGGAGTACCTCAGGGCTCTGTCCTGGGACCTCTGTTGTTTATAATATATATAAATGATTTAGATTCAGGTTTGAGTAGCAACATTTGCAAATTTGCCGATGATACGAAAATCGGTAGGGAAATTAATTCGGAGGAGGACTCGCTATCACTTCAAGTTGATCTAGATAGGGTATTGAAATGGTCAAAGGATTGGCAAATGCAGTTTAATGCTGATAAATGTAAAGTTCTGAGGCTAGGTAATGATGATAGGGTTAAAAGATACGAGCTAGATGGTGTTGAGATTGCGAAGTCGGATTGCGAAAGGGATCTGGGAGTTATGATTAGTAAGAATTTAAAACAAAAGGATCAATGCATGAATGTTCGTAATAAGGCGAATAGGACACTGAGATTTATTAATCGAAGCGTTAGTAACAAGACACGTGGTGTGGTTCTTAAGCTATATCTTTCACTGGTTAGGCCCCATTTATATTATGCAGTTCAGTTTTGGTCGCCGTATTATAGAATGGATATAAATTCACTTGAACGTGTCCAACGTAGGATGACTAAGTTTATTCCCCAAATTAGAAATCTTTCATATGAAGAAAGATTAACAAAGCTTAAGTTGCATTCACTGGAAAGGCGAAGAGTTAGGGGTGACATGATAGAGGTTTACAAGTGGATGAATGGACATAACAGGGGGGATATTAATAGGGTATTAATAATATCTACACAAGACAGAACACGAAACAATGGGTATAAATTGGATAAGTTTAGATTTAGGACAGACTTGGGTAAATACTGGTTCAGTAACAGGGTTGTTGATTTGTGGAACCAATTACCGCGTAACATTGTGGAGGTGGGGTCCCTCGATTGTTTCAAGCATGGGTTGGACATGTATATGAGTGGGATTGGGTGGTTATAAATAGGAGCTGCCTCGTATGGGCCAATAGGCCTTCTGCAGTTGCCTTTGTTCTTATGTAATAGCTAAGGTCAAGGAGTTCCTAAAATAGTGGAAGTTAGGTTAGGCCCAGACCCCAGGAAGACAATTCCCGGAAAATAATACTTGTCCTATGAGTTCGCCGTCAAGAGGGCTAGAATCTCGGCCTTGGTGTAGGTTCCTCGGAACCGAACCTTGATTGGGTGGAACATGGTGATGTTTAACTGGCACCAGGAGTGAAGAAAGTCCCCTTCATCGGGTCAGTGCCAATGGAAGAAAGCTTTCTATCTGTATAGTGCTCCGATCGCCAATTCACATCACTGACGAAGGCCTTCCGGCTCTTCCCGGTATAAAACGCCAGGATGGGAGGGGGGCTGACATTTTAAGAGTGAAGAGCTTAGAGAGAAATTTCATATAACTGACCCCCCCCCCTATGTCGTTACCTCACTGTACTGTGGTCAGGTGAAGATAGACGAATCACGAGCCTGCCTTCCTCACTAAGTAGGTAGTTACAATTTGTAACTACAATATATAAATAATGGTCTAGTTTGTGCAGGTCAATGTTAACATTAAAAATATTGTGACATTGGTTAATTTGGGCTGACTTGATCAAATTGCGTTCATCAAAACTCCTTCACTTAGCAATATGTTTTGGCTCTCTCCAATTAATATTATGATTATATAAACTGGCATGTATCTTGAGATGATTTCGGGGCTTAGCGTCCTCAACAAGGCCTCATTTTTTGTTTCACATCTCCAGGAAGCAGCCCGTAGCAGCTGTCTAACTCCCAGGTACCTATTTACTGCTAAGTGAACAGATGCATCAGGGTGAAAGAAACTCAGCCCATTTGTTTCCGCTTCCACCGGAGGATCGAACCCGGAACCTCAGGACTGCGAATCCGAAGCGCTGTCCATTCAGCTGTCTGGCTTCCTTACATCCACTTACTCATGAGTCATTTATCAGCTTACAAATTCTTCACATACTGTCAATGTCTCGCTCCATTTTACTATTTTAAGTACATTCACATTCTTGTTCTATATTTCTCATAGACTTCACAAGCCACTCATAAAACCTTAAAATTACTATACACTCGCATATTTTCCTCAGATACTATTGCTAACTATAGTCCCTTGCACAAGATGGCAAGAGAGGCAGCCAAATAACACTCTTAGCTGATGGAACAAGTTCAAGTGAGTGAGTAAGGGGGCGTAAGACATCACCCCCTTCGATGACCTATTTGACCAAGTTATGTGGATATAAAAAATCCATGGGGATTAATACATGTAGCTTCTCTTCTGGGGAAGAGAGATGGTATCTCTAAATCATCATCAATCAACATGTGGTCAAAATAATTCTTAGTATACAGCAGAACAACTGCCGGCCAAGCAATATTAATATGAAATATTGTTGCATCTTTGGTGAAGCAACTTTTGCTTTAGTCACAGACAATAAAACAGCTTCAAATGTCTGAAGCAATTCCCATTGAGTAAAAAAATCTTTCAAACGTCTACTGGGAAGAAAGGAAGTAGAGCGATGAGGAGATAACTGAGGAGTCTTGCTGGGGGTCGGTGGAGGATATCTTGTGACAAGAGTCTGGATGATGTGGTTGGACACACCAACCACCAAAGAAAACAAATGCATTTGGCAACCATTGGAGTTGAACACTAGATCAGCCTCGTTGGCACTGATGATGAAAACAGGAAGTGACAAAGCAAAGAGACATCCAATAATCTACATTGAAGATTGATACATTGTGACAAGTGCCAGGGGAAGGCCAAAGCCAATGAAGTGCGACCAGTTATCCTCGATGAAACATAATCTCTTGTATATTTCCCAACCCATGTTGAACCATCTGTACTCAAAGGCATAGTGCATTAAGCATACACAGGTGAATACCGTTCAGGATCACATCTACACCCACCAGAGGCACCAGCTTCATCAAGCTAGCCTGTATGAGAAAAAGAAACTGGACAAAGATGGAGATGAGAATCGGCTACAAGTTTACTGATGCTGCTGATCAGGTGGGGACGTCCTTGGCGCTCGCGATATGCACTGTCAGCTATGTGTTGGAACCATATGGTGTTGATCCTGGAGAGCACGAAGAGTGGCTAGACCCACAATATGTTGAAGATGGTGTGAGGATGGGCAGCACCAACGACCACACTGGCCCCGCTTCCTCATCCAGGAAGAGCCCCAGCACCTGCTTCAGTCCCGGCCGCAGCATGTAGTGGAAGAATGCTACACTGAGGTCGAAAACAGCACCGTTGAGGATGCAACACTGCAATGTAAATACATTGCATTGTAAGCATGTAAATGCAATGCATTGGACTGTTCAGCCCATTCTAATCGCACAATGTTGATGAGTGTGAACTCAAAGATTTACTAGATTGTCAAAGCTTCACACACCCAATCGTTACAAGGGATCGAAAACACACACACACACACACACACACACACACACACACACACACACACACACACACACACACACACACACACACACACACACACACACACACACACACACACACACAATTTTATCCTGCTTCCCAAAAGATCAGATCAGATTTATCCAGATCTCCCCCCCCCCCCAAAAAAAAAGAACTAGGAAACAAAAGGCTGGCATATTAAAGGGAGAATTAGGAGATGAGTTTTCCTAAGGGAAATATCTTGGGACACAGACCTCAGAGCTAAGTCTGTACAAGATATGATGGACTGTGACCCAAAAGTGTCAGGAGGCAGTAAGCAGATACATCCCGGCCCAAAAGGAAAAATCCGAGAAGCAAAAGAAGAATCCATGGTATAATAGGGCATGTATGGAAGCTAAGGAACTGAACAAAAGGGTGTGAAGGAACTTTCGGAATAACAGAACACCAGAAAGCAGAGAGAGATACCAGAGAACCAGAAATGAGTATGTCAGGGTGAGAAGGCAGGCAGAGAAAAATTATGAAAATGATATAGCAAACAAAGCCAAGACCGAACCAAAGCTATTCTAGTCTCATCAGGAGGAAGACAAGAGTGAGAGAACAGAGAATGAAACTTAGAACAGGCGAGGACAGGTATAAAGAGAATGACAGAGGTGTGTGAAGAACTCAACAAGAGGTTCCAGGAGGTCTTCACAATAGAACAAGGTGAGGTCACTGTGCTAGGAGAAAGGGAGGTAAACCAGGGGCCTTGGAAGAGTTCGAAATTACGAGAGATGAAGTCAAGAGACACCTGCTGGGTCTGGATGTTAGAAAGGCTCTTGGTCCAGATGGTATCTTGCCATGGGTACTGAAAAAGTGTGCAGAGGCACTTTGCTTGCCACTCTCCATAGTGTATAGTAGGTCACTGGAGACCTACCAGAAATATGGGAGATGGCGAATGTGGTCCCAATACACAAAAAAAGAGGCGACAGGGAAGAGGCACTGAGCTACAGGCCAGTATCCTTGACTTGTATACCATGCAAGGAGATGAAGATCCTGAGAAAACCTAGTAACACATCTGGAGGGAAGGGACTTCGTGACAAATCGCCAACATGAGTTCAGGGAAGGTAAATCTTGCCTGACAGCTTAATAGAATTCTACGATCAAGTGACAAAGATTAAGCAAGAGAAGGCTGGGCGGATTGCATTTTCTTTGATTGTCGGAAAGCCTTTGACACAGTATAACATAAGAGGCTGGTACATAAGCTGGAGAGACAGGCAGGAGTAGCTGGTAAAGTGCTCCAGTGGATAAGGGAGTACCTAAGCAATAGGAAGCAGAGTTACGGTGAGGGGTGAGACCTTAGATTGGCGTGAAATCACCAGTGGAGTCCCACAGGGCTCTGTACTCGGTCCTATCTTGTTTCTGATTTATGTAAATGATCTCCCGGAGGGTATAGACTCATTTCTCTCAATGTTTGGTGACGATGCCAAAATTATGAGGAGGATTAAGACAGGAGGAGGACTGCTTGAGGATTCAAGAAGACCTAGACAAGCTGAAGGAATGGTCGAACAAATGGTTGTAAGTTAAACCCAAACAAATGTAATGTATTGATGATAGGTGTAGGGAACAGGAGGCCAGATACAAGGTATCATCTGGGAGATGAAATTCTTCGAGTCAGAGAAAAAACTTGGTGGTTGATATCACGCCAGACTCGTTCCCTGCAGCCCATATCAAGAGGATAACATCAGCGGCATATGCCAGGCTGGCCAACATAACAACGGCATTTAGAAACTTGTGTAAGGAATCATTCGGAACTTTGCATACCACACACGTCAGACCAATCCTGGAGTATGCAGCCTCATCATGGAGTCCATATCTAATGAAGGATAAGACTAAACTGGAAAAGGTTCAAAGGTTTGTCACCAGACAAACCCGAGCTGAGGGGTATGAGCTACGAGGAGAGACTGCGGGAATTAAACCTCACGTCGCTAGAAGACAGAAGAGTTAGGGGAGACATGATCAACACATTCAAGATTCTCAAGGGAATTGATTGGGTAGACAAAGACAGGCTATTTAACACAAGGGGCACACGCACTAGGGGGGACGGGGGGAAAATGAGTGCCCAAGTGAGCCACAGAGATATTTGACACTAAACAAGTTTTCTGATTATTTGACAAATGTAATGCATTAGGAAGTGATGTGGTGGAGACTGACTCCATACAGTTTCAAGTGTAAATATGATAGAGGCCAATAGGCTCAGGAACCTGTACACCTGTTGATTGACGGTTGACAGGCTGGACCAAAGAGCCAGAACTCAACCCCCACAAGCACAAATAGGCGAGCGTGCGCGCACGCGCCCACCCACCCACCCACCCATCCACCCACCCATCCACCCACCCACCCACCCACCCACACACCCACCCACACACCCACCCACACACACAAACACACACACACACACACACACACACACAAAGAGCCTGACCAAAGAGCCAAAGCTCAACCCCCGCAAGCACAATTAGGTGAGTACACACACACTCTCCTCTCTCTCTCTGTTTCTCTCTTTATCTCTTTCTCTATCTCTTTATCTCTCTCTTTATCTCTCTCTTTTTAACTCTTTATCTCTCTCTCTCTCTCTCTCTTTATGTACTTGTATGATTTATATATACATTTTAAATGTTATGCACTAATTAATTTGCTCGAAATATACTTATAAGGGCTTTTCTATTGCAGGTGTGTTGGAGCTGCAGGTGTGTGCAAGGGTGCTTCAGGTGTGTATGAGGGAACTACAGGTAATGTCCACCGTGCCCTCCACATGGTCACTGCTGTTAAAACCACTTCTCGCAACACGTGGGGAAGCTCAGGTTACAATATAGGAACACATTGTAGGTATATGTATATCATACCTGCATATACCTGTATGTGCGAGTATGATATGTATATCACTACAGGTATGTGCGAGGACGCTAGAGGTGTGAGAGGTAGCTCGGGTTACAATGCAGGAACACATTGCAGGTATGATAAGTATACAAGTGATGTAGGTTTTAAATCATTGAGGACAACATTGGTTGTATTAACATCAATTCAGATGTTTCGTATCATTGTGCATTAGACATCAGTAAAAGAACTCGAGGAGATTTTACTAGTCTTATATTAATGATGAAGATGCT
The DNA here is from genome assembly GCF_040958095.1 of Procambarus clarkii. Taxonomy (NCBI): domain Eukaryota; kingdom Metazoa; phylum Arthropoda; class Malacostraca; order Decapoda; family Cambaridae; genus Procambarus; species Procambarus clarkii. The sequence goes on from NC_091166.1 coordinate 2,475,231, forward strand.
GTTAATAATGTTCAAAGACTGACAACAAAAGAAATATCTACTGAAAATGTTTCAAATATTAAACTAAATATTTTCACAAGCATAGTGAAGGTCAAGCGGACATAATATTCAATTATTAATATTCTTTGAAGTGACTTATGGTGTTATAAGATACGTTTTTAAAGCCGTGTGTATATTATTCCAGTATGTTTGAATCTCGTAATCATGGAATTATTTTGATAGAACCTGAACAAATCGGCAACAAGAATTAAAACATAAGAACATAGGAATGAAGGAAACTGCAGAAGGTCTATTGACCCATACGAAGCAGCTCCTATTATTATCCTCCCAAACTCCAGAGATCCTATGCTGTTATATTACCCAGTAATTTGTTCTACAAGTCAACAACGCTGTTACCAAACTAGTATTTACTCAGGTCTTTCCTAAATCTAAACTTGTTCAATATATATATTTTTTCACGTTCTCTTCAGTGAAATATATAATACCTTATTAATATCTCCCTTATTATGCCTATTCATCCACTACAATCAATGCCTCACACGGAAGGTGTTATGGCCTCACTCGACCAGTGACCGGGTTCTTTATCTCAGTCGCTGCTAATGGGCTTGATGTGTCTTCTTCATTCACCCCACCTCAAGTGAATAGTAAGTTATAGAGAATTGGCAGCAGCAAATAATCGTGAAAGGAAAAGGGGGGGGGGGGTAGACAATACTAATCGGCACTTTCCCAGATATAATATATACTGTATAATCACTATATATTTACATATGAATATTGCGAGTGTCACTTTTGCACAGGACACTAATACGACAAATTCTGCAGTCTTCTTCTGCTGGGAGTCCACTGTCTTAAGTTATACGTCACCCACGCTCAGTGGTCCTCACACAGGTGAGTTCACCCTACTCAACACAACATGGGCTAGTCCTACATCGTAACGTCACTGTGTCAGACACCCTACTTCGTCTCTACAAGTCGAAGTGCTTTTTCACCCGGGCAGAAGTGCACCCTGGCAGAAGTATCCAGCAACACACTAAGACAAACTTCTCAACAAACGGCCAGTCCTGCCGTCTCGTAATTGAACTTCGCCTATCCTGGGAACGTCAGGCCAACCAATAACAATTCCAAGACAAAGCACTGTCTCTACACACAGCCACCACTTGTCCTTGATGGAACAAGCCAGGAGTTTTCGACTGCTCAGATGAACTGATTTCTAGAGCAGAAGACACCTTCCTCATCACTTATTGTCTTGCTAATGACTTATGTCCACATAAGTGCATAAGGATAACATATGATGGCGGCCTTTCACCGGGGACCCCCTCCCCGCTCAGCTCGTTGTCGCCGTGTGGGGGCTTCGTGGGCGGCTGCTGGAGTGTGATGCTCCTTAGGACAGTCCTCTGTCCTTTTCTAGCCTTGTGCTCCTGCTGCCGTCCTCTCCAATTCTGCTGGGCACCTTTTTCTTTTCCTTCTGTTTCGTTTTTCTCCCCCCTCTTCTCCTATCTGCTTGCCGTTTCCTGCCGACCTTTTGCTCGTTCTGGTTCTTCCATGGACTTCTTCTATTTTGACGCCCGGGTGCTTGAGGAGGCATACTCATGCACGCGTAGAACTGCAGTACCCGACATCGAGAGCGAGGGGAACCTTTTATTGTCAATCCCCACTTCGTCACTGAACCCGATCTCGACGGACTGTCGGTTTCTTAAGGTGGCGTTTGTGGGGCGTATACTCACGACGCACCCCTAGGAGGTCCCGACAAGATCGGCGATAGCTTCTTGTTGGGTGTCCTGCCTCTAATTGTGGCTCCATGGTGGGTGTGGGGGCACATTCGTGAGTGAATTCTTAATTTCGTCAAGATGATAACCCGTTTCGGCTGCTTCTGGCTTACCTTTTCAGGCTCGTGGGGTGGGCGACCAAGCCCCCGAGTCGGTCCGTATTGGAAGACCGGGCTCTGTAGCCTCCGCTGCATTGGGCCCCGACCTTGCTCCTCCTTTGGCCTCTCTGACTCCTTCCCCTGGCTCCCCTCCCTTCTCTGTGGTTGGGTCGAGCCCCAAGCCCCCAGTGGTGACTACCTCGTCCCCTGGCGCGGCTCCTTCTCTAGTTGTAACTACTGCGCCTTTTAACCCCTCTCTCTCTGGGAGTTCTCACCGCCGTCCTCGTCACGGCCGCCCTCGCTCGATTCCTTCCAGTTCTGCTACCTATCAAGCCTTGTTTGGTCCCGCTTCGTGGGCCAAATATTTTGATCTCCTCCCTCTTGATTCTGCGCCTCCTGACGATTTCTCCCTTCATCGACATCTCATTGATTCCGTGGATGCCTCCATTACTTTCAACCCCACTCGTCTCGGTACACGTGTCGTTGCTGCTCCTTCTCAGGATGCTGCTTCCCGCTTGGCTGCCTTATCCTGCCTTGGCGAGACCCCTGTTCGGGTCTCGAAGAACGCTCAGTTGAATGCCAGTGTTGGCACTATTTTGCTCCCGCCCCATGTTGCAACCGGTGTTCGGGACCTGCGCGACTGCCACGACGATATTCGCCATATCCTCGCTGCCCAGGGCCATTCTATTCTCCAGGTGGACACGTTTACTCGTCCCCCTCGTGGTAGTCGCCGTCAACCCCTCCGGGTTGTGAAGATTACCTTTGATGGTAGGACCCTTCCACCCTCTGTCATTCTTGCTGGTGCCAGGTGCTCTGTCCAGGAGTACATTCCTTCTCCTCGGCTCTGCAACAAGTGCTGGAGGTTTGGGCATGGTGCCCTCCGCTGCTCCGGGACTGTCTCTCTCTGTCCTTTGTGTGGTGGCGAAGGTCACTCTAAGTCGGAGTGCACTTCTCCCCAGGCTCGTTGCCTCAACTGCGGTGAGGCCCATCCTACCTTCTCCCGTGCGTGTGTCCATTACAAGCTTGAGGCAGCCGTCCTCGACCTGAAGCACCGGGAGCGTTTATCTTTTCCTGAGGCGAGGCGCCAGGTTCGCCGACTCCCGCCTTATGCTAATATCTCTTATGCTCGCGTGTTGCGCTCTTCCTCTCCTCGTCCTTCCCGCCTTCCTCAGACTCACAACCGTTTCCAGGCCTTGGACCCTGATGCGCCCACTGCCCCCTCCTCTGTTCCTTTGGGTTCTCTCCCGAAGGATCCTCCTCCTGGTCCTCTGTCTGGGGTTCCCCTTCCTTCTACCCGGTCTGTCGTGTCTTCTGTGTCTTCTTCCTCGTCCCCCTCCGATCCTCCTTCCCATCCTCTTCCTCCATCTATTGGCTCTCCCCACCGCCTGTCGGTGCGGGCGGATGTCCATCGCTCTCCTAACGGCCGTCGTGTGTGCTCTCGTTCGGCTTCTCCTGTTGAGACACTGGAATCCGTTGCCCGGTACGTAGTTGCTGGGACACCGGTCTCTTTAAGTCAGAAGCGTAAGCCTGGCTCCTCTCCTTCCTCTTCCCCGGCGGGTAAGAAAGCTTCGCTTTCTTCCTCAGCTCCTCCTCCTGGCTCTGTTGCTCCTTCCCCTCCCGTTTCAGTGCTTGCGCCCCCTGTTCCTGCTATGGAGGTTTCTTTGGCCCCTGCTTCCCTTTTGGTTGCTGCTCTTGCTGGGGTGCGCTCCCCTCTTTCTACTCCCCCTCCTCCTGCTGCTGTCCTTGACGGCTCCTCTCCGTTGTCTCCTCCTCTTCCTCCTCCTCCTCCTCCAGACCCTGCCCGCCCACCTCTGCTCTGTTCTCCCGTTTCCTTCCCTCCGTCTTTGCTCAGTTTACCCAATTCCCCCTAACCCTGACTTTGCTGACCCTGATCCCGACCCTGATATTCTTTAACGTGCTCTGTTGCTCTTTCGCCTTTGTTTCTTCCTTGTTCTCTGTTTTTGTCCTTTCTCTTCTCGTCGTTGTCCATTCTTCAATGGAACGTTCGAGGTTATTACGCCAATTTCCTCGAACTCCAACTTCTGATTTCGCGGTTTTCGCCCCTTTGTGTCTGTCTCCAGGAGCCAATGCTTGGTGCCCGTCCTGGTCGTTTTCGTGGCTATTCCTTTCTCTCACCCCCCCCCCCCCAGCCATTGCTGGGGCTTCTAATTCTTCTGCTCTTTTGATTCGGGCTGATGTTCCCTTTGTTCCTTTACTTTTTCCTTCGCCTCTCCATTGTTCTGCTGCTCGTATCTTTGTGGGGAAATGGTTCACAGTTTGTTCCATTTATCTCCCCCCGAGTGTCCCGCTCTCTCTTCCTGATTTGAAACACCTCCTGGACTCCTTGCCGGAGCCTTTGCTCCTGCTGGGTGACTTCAATTGTCGTCATTCTCTTTGGGGTGACGTTCTGACGAATACCCGGGGTCGCCTCCTTGAGCCGTTTCTCCTCTCTTCTTCCCTGTCTCTTCTGAATTCTGGTGAGCCCACTCATTTGGACTCTCGGACTCGCACCCTTTCTTGTCTTGATCTTTCTCTCTGCTCTTCTTCTCTTTACTTAGATTTCACGTGGCAGGTTCTTGTTGACCTCCATGGAAGTGATCATTTCCCCATCCTTGTTTCCTTTTTCTCTTTTCGCCCTTCCCTCTCTTTCCCTAGGTGGCAGTTTGCTAAGGCAGACTGGACCCTCTTTACCCTCAGTGCTGCTCTCCCTGACCTCTCCCTTCTGCCTCTCTCTCGCGCTCTCCTCCTTTTTCATGACACTGTCTTCAACGCTGCCCTCCGCTCTATTCCTCGCTCTTGCTCTCGGGGTCCACGGAAGTGCGTTCCCTGGTGGAATGCGGACTGTGCTCGGGCTGTCCGCTGTAAGCGTGCAGCCTGGAAGAGGCACCGCCGTAGGCAGACGACCGATTCTTTTCTTTTCTTTCGGAAAGCGAGTGCAGTGGCCCGTAGGGCCATCCGTACGGCTAAACGTGAATGTTGGGCATCTTATGTCTCAACTATTACGTCCGAGACCCCTCTGGCCCAGATCTGGAAGCGTATCCGCAAGATAGCAGGTAAGTTCGTTCCCGATGTTTCACCGGTCCTTCACCTCCATGATACTCTTGTGGCGGACCCGTTGCAGGTCGCTTCCGAACTGGGTTCCCACTTTTCTTCTGTTAGCTCTGGTCTTCATCTTCCCCAATCTTTCCTTCTTCGTAAACCTGTCCTCGAGTCTCGTCCTTTAGATTTCTGCACTCATCTTCAGCTTCCCTATAATGATCCCTTCTCTCTCTCTGAACTTCGTTCTGCCCTGGCCCTCTGCGGTTCTACGGCGGCGGGCTCCGATGGTATTCATTATGAGATGCTTCGCCATCTCCCTCCGAGCACGTCTCAGTATTTACTGAGTCTGTAAAATCGGATCTGGGAGTCGTCGTCAGTCCCTGAGGACTGGCTCGATGCCGTTGTCCTCCCTGTTCGCAAACCGGGGTCTCTGGGTACTTCCCCTAAGGACTTTCGCCCTATTGCTCTCACAAGTTGTGTCTGCAAACTCTTTGAACGTATGGTTAACGTTCGTCTGATGTGGTTCCTGGAACACCATCACCTCCTCTCCCCTTCTCAATTTGGTTTCCGCAAGTGCCGCAGCACGACAGATGTCCTGGTGAACTTGGAGGTCTATATTCGTACTGCTTTTGCTGCGAAGACCTCCGTTGTTGCCGTCCTTTTTGACCTAGAAAGGCTTACGACACCACTTGGCGTTATCATATCCTATCTCAACTTCATTCTTTTGGCCTTCGTGGTCATCTCCCTCTCTTTCTCCGCAGCTTCCTCTCTCGTCGTTCCTTTCGGGTGCGCCTTGGTACCGCTCTCTCTCCCTCTTTTCAGCAATACGAAGGTGTGCCCCAGGGTAGTGTTCTGAGCTCTACTCTTTCTTGTTGCCCTCAATGGTCTTCTTTCCTCTCTTCCTTCTGGTGTCTTCTCCGCTCTCTATGTCGATGATCTTACCCTTTGTTGTCAGGGTGATGATTCGCCTCTCCTTCAACGCCGGCTTCAACTTGCAATTGATGCCGTGTCGTCTTGGGCCACAGGTCATGGCTTCAAGTTCTCTACTTCTAAGACTTGTGCCATGACTTTTACGCGGAAACGGGTTGTTCTTCGTCCCTCTGTCACTTTATGGTCATCCCCTTGAATACAAAGATTCCGCGAAGCTTTTGGGGTTATTCCTTGACACTCGTTTGTCTTGGTCTCTCCATATCTCTTACCTCCGTGTTGAGTGTTCTAAGGCCCTTACCCTCCTTCGGGTCATGTCCCATACTTCTTGGGGGGCAGATAGGCGCACTCTCCTTGCTTTACATTCCTCTCTCGTCCTGTCTAAGCTCGATTATGGTTACCCTGCTTACTCGTCTGCTTCTCCTTCTACTCTTCGCCGTCTTGATGCTTTGCACCATACTGGGTTGCGCCTCAGTTCTGGTGCCTTTCGTTCGACTCCCATCCTTAGCTTGTATGTTGACACTGGCTTCCTGTCTCTCCAGGACCGCTGTGATCGCTACTTTCTTCGCTATCTTGCGCGGTCCTTGCAACATCCTTCCTCTCGCCTCTGTCGTGCTTTAACTTTTACCCCTCCTGCGGTTCCTGTTCCTCTTCACCACCTCCCTCTTTCTGTCCGGTTATCTCGCCTACAGGATTCTCTCTCCGTTCGTATTTCTGATGTTTCTCCTCGTGTTGTTCCTTCTTTGCCCCCGTGGAGGGTCCCTCTTCCGCGGTTTTGTACTTCCTTGACCCGTATCACTAAAGCTTTTACCCCTCCTATGGTTCTAAAACGCCTTTTCCTCGAGCACTTTTCTTCTCACTCCCGCTCCGTTTCTGTCTTCACCGATGGGTCTAAGTCAGCGGACGGTGTTGGCTACTCTGTTGTTTTTCCTGATCGCACTTATATGTGTCGCTTGCCTCCGGAGACTAGCATCTTTACAGCAGAACTTTATGCTATTCTCTATGCTCTTCGTCTCCTGCTTTCTCGTTGTCAGTCTTCCTTTGTGGTTGTTGTTGACTCTCGTAGTGCCCTCATGGCTCTCGGGTCCTTTAATCCGGTTCATCCAGTAGTTGTCGAGATCCAACATTGGCTGTTTCTCGTTCACAGTAAATTTAAGTCGGTTGAGTTTTGTTGGGTTCCCAGCCATATTGGTGTGTCTTTAAATGAGCGTGCGGATGCTGCTGCTAAGGAAACTGTCCGCTCTTGTCCCATCTCTCGTAAAGGCATTCCGTATTCCGACTTTTACCCGGTTATCCATTCCTCAGTCCTTACCCGTTGGCAGGCTTCTTGGTTGTCTGTTACTGGTAACAAGCTACGTACTCTTAAATGTTGTGTTTCCTCGTGGCCGTCCTCCTTCCACCGTAACCGGCGGTGGGAAACAGCTCTGGCGAGGTTGCGTATTGGCCATACTCGCTTAACCCATGGTCACTTGATGGAGCGCCGCCCTGCTCCTTATTGTCCTAGTTGCATTGTCCCTCTTACGGTCGTGCATGTCCTTCTTGAATGTCCTGACTTCCAGGACGAGCGTGTGTCTTGCTTTCCGACCGCCCCTCGCGGTCACTTGTCCCTCGATAGAATTCTTGGTGACTCGGATACTTTTGATATCGTTCGCCTTATGCGTTTTTGTTCTCGTATTGGCATCCTTGGTGATATTTAGCGCCCTCTGATTATTTTGCGTATTTGATGGTGCTACATAGCCTTCCGGGTTTGGTGCCTTCTTTTGATAATTACTTACTTACTTGTATGTGCTTATATATTATATCATTACTTGTATGTGCTTATGATATAAGCACATACAAGTAATGATATAATATATAAGCACATACAAGTAATGATATAATATATAAGCACATACAAGTAATGATATAATATATAAGCACATACAAGTAATGATATATATAAGCACATACAAGTAATGATATAATATATATCATTACTTGTATGTGCTTATATCATATCATTACTTGTATGTGCTTATATCATATCATTACTTGTATGTGTCCTGTATGTTATATTTTTTGTAATGATCATCTAGTAGGCTTTACCGTGAGAAAGTTATATTTTGTAATGATGTTCTAGTTGGCAACACCGTGAGAAACATTTACTTCCTGCTATGTTGGGCAGTTACCAGCAATTTCCTCTTTATTTTTATAAATATATAACTATTATATTAAACTACATTACCTCTGTTTATGCATGTGATCTGATCATTCTTTAATTTAGTTAATTAATGATAACCTTACTCCCATTATATGGCTCCATTTAAGTAAAATTAATATTAATAAAAAATTGTCAGTCGATATGTTGTGATGACGTGAGAAGCGACTCTCCGCCTGGGAATTTAGTCGGTATCTGGTAGACTCACGGAGGATAAACATCTAGGAGGTTAAGTGGCTGTTATATATATATTTTGTTTTGCTGTAGTATATTAGTCTGTGGAGAGACAAGTTTATTCTGATTTACATGTGATAGTGCCCATCTGTTGATATATATATATATATATTATATATATATATATATATATATATATATATATATATATATATATATATATATATATATATATATATATATATATATATATATATATATATATATATATATATATATATATATATATAGACATATGTCGTACCTAGTAGCCAGAACGCACTTCTCTGCCTACTTTGCAAGGCCCGATTTGCCTAATAAGCCAAGTTTTCATGAATTAATTGTTTTTCGACTACCTAACCTACCTAACCTAACCTAACTTTTTCAGCTACCTAACCTAACCTATAAAGATAGGTTAGGTTAGGTTAGGTAGGGTTGGTTAGGTTCGGTCATGTATCTATGTTAATTTTAACTCTAATAAAAAAAAATGACCTCATAATGAAATGGCTAGCTTTATCATTTCATAAGAAAAAAATTAGAGAAAATATATTAATTCAAGAAAACTTGGCTTATTAGGCAAATCGGGCCTTGCATAGTAGGCTGAGAAGTGCGTTCTGGCTATTAGGTACGACATTATATATATATATATATATATATATATATATATATATATATATATATATATATATATATATATATATATATATATATATATATATATATATATATATATATATATATATATATATAAATACTGACAATTAACTGAAATATTTTTTTAATATACAAATTATAGTTTGTGTGTAATTGATTATTCCTGGGGTGATTAATTCTAATTCTTGCATGTACGAACCATGGGTTTATACTGGTGACACACCTTGAGATTACAGCGTTGTTCAATATCCCTAGACTAAAATATATTTGTCGCTGTTACGTGTCACGAACAATAAAGTACGGTCAGTAACATGCCACACATTGGCAATACACAATTTAACAATACTGTAATAGACTGTCAAAGAAGATTTACTAATAAATACAATATTCGTGATACTAGGCTAATCAGCCAAGAAATCACTATATAGTTTGAGCACATCACACACCAGCCACAGTATGATCATACTGGTGCATGCGTGGGCATAACAACCACGAGACCACAAGTCTGGCTGGCCTACTCACGTAGTCTACACCGGTTCCATTATGATTGTCGAGGTCTCGTCAGGTAAGCCTATAATTCATTCATACTAACAATATACACTAACTAATTGATTATGGTTAAGTGAAAATAATAATGTTAACCTGTTTAATTGTGGCATAACCAAATTTATTAATTATAACCCCCCTATATTTGTGTGAAAGGAATTTTACTGGTGATATTAAATTAAACACAGTTCACTCCGAAGTAATAAATAAGCAATAAGCAAGTTATAAACAAAATTACAACAGTCCACATTAAATTAATATAATTCACCGGTAGATTTCCCACAGGGGGGATGGGGGACCACATTTGTGTCTTCTCTCGGTAGTGTAGGTAGATATTGGTGCGTTCCCCGTAATATTGGCATAACATGGGGGTAGACGGACCTCTAGTGCTCTAATTGTGGTACCAAGGAGTTCATGAGGCATTTTAATGGGTGGCAAGTAGTTGGCTATTAGTAATTGGGGGAAGGCGTGTCCCCGAATGTAAAGATGTTACCACTGGACATGTGGATGGCCGACATTACGTATGCTTCGGCCGGCAAGGGCCATCATCTCGTCCACCTTCGGACTGTACATGTGGTGTGGCATTAGTTGTTGGTGTTGACAGGTAGATGGCAATTGCGGGTGTGAACTGCAGTGAGGCACTGAGTTGAGGGCTTTGAAGTATAGTCTGCATGTGAGGTTGGGGGTGGAGTGGTTTGTGTGTGGGGTGGAGGAGAAGTGCTCGAGCTTCTTGTGCTTTGCTTCGCACATTGCTCAGAATAGCCTTCTGTGATGACATCAAAATCTGTGGAGATATGTGGCAATATCGACGCAATCTGTGGGAATGCACTCCAACTCCAAATCTTGTAGGTGTGACGAGGACATCATCTATTGGTAAAGGTGTAGCAAGGTCTGCCCCATCTTTGGAATGCTCCTGACCATATTCATTTTAAAGGTGGATCAATGACAATGCTCACTGAGGGAGGTGGTGATATCAACGTCATTTTTATTTATATACAGAAAGGTACATTGGGGGGTTAAGAGGGTACATAGCAATGATGACTTTATATTCTCGTAAAGTCACAAGCACACAGTGTTTCGGGCACTATCTATTTCGGGCAGAAATGGCAGAATCTATTGCATGCACCCGATCATATTTTCGGTTCCCCGGTGAAAGTAAGTAAGTAATTATCAAAAGAAGGCACCAAACCGGGAAGGCTATGTAGCACCATCAAATACGCAAAATAATCAGAGGGCGCTAAATATCACCAAGGATGCCAATACGAGAACAAAAACGCATAAGGCGAACTGATATCAAAAGTATCCGAGTCACCAAGAATTCTATCGAGGGACAGGAGACCGCGAGGGGCGGTCGGAAAGCAAGACACACGCTCGTCCTGGAAGTCAGGACATTCAAGAAGGACATGCACGACCGTAAGAGGGACAATGCAACTAGGACAATAAGGAGCAGGGCGGCGCTCCATCAAGTGACCATGGGTTAAGCGAGTATGGCCAATACGCAACCTCGCCAGAGCTGTTTCCCACCGCCGGTTACGGTGGAAGGAGGACGGCCACGAGGAAACACAACATTTAAGAGTACGTAGCTTGTTACCAGTAACAGACAACCAAGAAGCCTGCCAACGGATAAGAACTGAGGAATGGATAACTGGGTAAAAGTCGGAATACGGAATGCCTTTACGAGAGATGGGACAAGAGCGGACAGCTTCCTTAGCGGCAGCATCCGCACGCTCATTTAAAGACACACCAATATGGCTGGGAACCCAACAAAACTCAACCGACTTAAATTTACTGTGAACGAGAAACAGCCAATGCTGGATCTCGACAACTACTGGATGAACCGGATTAAAGGACCCGAGAGCCATGAGGGCACTACGAGAGTCAACAACAACCACAAAGGAAGACTGACAACGAGAAAGCAGGAGACGAAGAGCATAGAGAATAGCATAAAGTTCTGCTGTAAAGATGCTAGTCTCCGGAGGCAAGCGACACATATAAGTGCGATCAGGAAAAACAACAAGAGTAGCCAACACCGTCCGCTGACTTAGACCCATCGGTGAAGACAGAAACGGAGCGGGAGTGAGAAGAAAAGTGCTCGAGGAAAAGGCGTTTTAGAACCGTAGGAGGGGTAAAAGCTTTAGTGATACGGGTCAAGGAAGTACAAAACCGCGGAAGAGGGACCCTCCACGGGGGCAAAGAAGGAACAACACGAGGAGAAACATCAGAAATACGAACGGAGAGAGAATCCTGTAGGCGAGATAACCGGACAGAAAGAGGGAGGTGGTGAAGAGGAACAGGAACCGCAGGAGGGGTAAAAGTTAAAGCACGACAGAGGCGAGAGGAAGGATGTTGCAAGGACCGCGCAAGATAGCGAAGACAGAAGCGATCACGGCGGTCCTGGAGAGACAGGAAGCCAGTGTCAACATACAAGCTAAGGATGGGAGTCGAACGAAAGGCACCAGAACTGAGGCGCAACCCAGTATGGTGCAAAGCATCAAGACGGCGAAGAGTAGAAGGAGAAGCAGACGAGTAAGCAGGGCAACCATAATCGAGCTTAGAGAGGACGAGAGAGGAATGTAAAGCAAGGAGAGTGCGCCTATCTGCCCCCCAAGAAGTAAGGGACAAGACCCGAAGGAGGGTAAGGGCCTTAGAGCACTCAACACGGAGGTAAGAGATATGGGGAGACCAAGACAAACGAGTGTCAAGGAATAACCCCAAAAGCTTCGCGGAATCTTTGTATTCAAGGGGATGACCATAAAGTGACAGAGGGACGAAGAACAACCCGTTTCCGCGTAAAAGTCATGGCACAAGTCTTAGAAGTAGAGAACTTGAAGCCATGACCTGTGGCCCAAGACGACACGGCATCAATTGCAAGTTGAAGCCGGCGTTGAAGGAGAGGCGAATCATCACCCTGACAACAAAGGGTAAGATCATCGACATAGAGAGCGGAGAAGACACCAGAAGGAAGAGAGGAAAGAAGACCATTAAGGGCAACAAGAAAAAGAGTAGTGCTCAGAACACTACCCTGGGGCACACCTTCGTATTGCTGAAAAGAGGGAGAGAGAGCAGTACCAAGGCGCACCTGAAAGGAACGACGAGAGAGGAAGCTGCGGAGAAAGAGAGGGAGATGACCACGAAGGCCAAAAGAATGAAGTTGAGATAGGATATGATAACGCCAAGTGGCGTCGTAAGCCTTTTCTAGGTCAAAAAGGACGGCAACAACGGAGGTCTTCGCAGCAAAAGCAGTACGAATATAGACCTCCAAGTTCACCAGGACATCTGTCGTGCTGCGGCACTTGCGGAAACCAAATTGAGAAGGGGAGAGGAGGTGATGGTGTTCCAGGAACCACATCAGACGAACGTTAACCATACGTTCAAAGAGTTTGCAGACACAACTTGTGAGAGCAATAGGGCGAAAGTCCTTAGGGGAAGTACCCAGAGACCCCGGTTTGCGAACAGGGAGGACAACGGCATCGAGCCAGTCCTCAGGGACTGACGACGACTCCCAGATCCGATTATACAGACTCAGTAAATACTGAGACGTGCTCGGAGGGAGATGGCGAAGCATCTCATAATGAATACCATCGGAGCCCGCCGCCGTAGAACCGCAGAGGGCCAGGGCAGAACGAAGTTCAGAGAGAGAGAAGGGATCATTATAGGGAAGCTGAAGATGAGTGCAGAAATCTAAACGACGAGACTCAAGGACAGGTTTACGAAGAAGGAAAGATTGGGGAAGATGAAGACCAGAGCTAACAGAAGAAAAATGGGAACCCAGTTCGGAAGCGACCTGCAACGGGTCCGCCACAAGAGTATCATGGAGGTGAAGGACCGGTGAAACATCGGGAACGAACTTACCCGCTATCTTGCGGATACGCTTCCAGATCTGGGCCAGAGGGGTCTCGGACGTAATTGTTGAGACATAAGATGCCCAACATTCACGTTTAGCCGTACGGATGGCCCTACGGGCCACCGCACTCGCTTTCCGAAAGAAAAGAAAAGAATCGGTCGTCTGCCTACGGCGGTGCCTCTTCCAGGCAGCACGCTTACAGCGGACAGCCCGAGCACAGTCCGCATTCCACCAGGGAACGCACTTCCGTGGACCCCGAGAGGAAGAGCGAGGAATAGAGCGGAGGGCAGCGTTGAAGACAGTGTCATGAAAAAGGAGGAGAGCGCGAGAGAGAGGCAGAAGGGAGAGGTCAGGGAGAGCAGCACTGAGGGTAAATAGGGTCCAGTCTGCCTTAGCAAACTGCCACCTAGGGAAAGAGAGGGAAGGGCGAAAAGAGAAAAAGGAAACAAGGATGGGGAAATGATCACTTCCATGGAGGTCATCAAGAACCTGCCACGTGAAATCTAAGTAAAGAGAAGAAGAGCAGAGAGAAAGATCAAGACAAGAAAGGGTGCGAGTCCGAGAGTCCAAATGAGTGGGCTCACCAGAATTCAGAAGAGACAGGGAAGAAGAGAGGAGAAACGGCTCAAGGAGGCGACCCCGGGTATTCGTCAGAACGTCACCCCAAAGAGAATGACGACAATTGAAGTCACCCAGCAGGAGCACAGGCTCCGGCAAGGAGTCCAGGAGGTGTTTCAAATCAGGAAGAGAGAGCGGGACACTCGGGGGGAGATAAATGGAACAAACTGTGTACCATTTCCCCACAAAGATACGAGCAGCAGAACAATGGAGAGGCGAAGGAAAAAGTAAAGGAACAAAGGGAACATCAGCCCGAATCAAAAGAGCAGAAGAATTAGAAGCCCCAGCAATGGCTGGGGGGGGGGAGAGAAAGGAATAGCCACGAAAACGACCAGGACGAGCACCATGCATTGGCTCCTGGAGACAGACACAAAGGGGCGAAAACCGCGAAATCAGAAGTTGGAGTTCGAGGAAATTGGCGTAATAACCTCGAACGTTCCATTGAAGAATGGACAACGACGAGAAGAGAAAGGACAAAAACAGAGAACAAGGAAGAAACAAAGGCGAAAGACCAACAGAGCACGTTAAAGAATATCAGGGTCGGGATCAGGGTCAGCAAAGTCAGGGTTAGGGGGCATGGGTAAACTGAGCAAAGATGGAGGGAAGGAAACGGGAGAACAGAGCAGAGGTGGGCGGGCAGGGTCTGGAGGAGGAGGAGGAAGAGGAGGAGACGACGGAGAGGAGCCGTCAAGGACAGCAGCAGGAGGAGGGGGAGTAGAAAGAGGGGAGCGCACCCCAGCAAGAGCAGCAACCGAAAGGGAAGCAGGGGCCAAAGAAACCTCCATAGCAGGAACAGGGGGCGCAAGCACTGAAACGGGAGGGGAAGGAGCAACAGAGCCAGAAGGAGGAGCTGAGGAAGAAAGCGAAGCCTTCTTACCCGCCGGGGAAGAGGAAGGAGAGGAGCCAGGCTTACGCTTCTGACTTAAAGAGACCGGTGTCCCAGCAACTACGTACCGGGCAACGGAATCCAGTGTCTCAACAGGAGAAGCCGAACGAGAGCACACACGACGGCCGTTAGGAGAGCGATGGACATCCGCCCGCACCGACAGGCGGTGGGGAGAGCCAATAGATGGAGGAAGAGGATGGGAAGGAGGATCGGAGGGGGACGAGGAAGAAGACACAGAAGACACGACAGACCGGGTAGAAGGAAGGGGAACCCCAGACAGAGGACCAGGAGGAGGATCCTTCGGGAGAGAACCCAAAGGAACAGAGGAGGGGGCAGTGGGCGCATCAGGGTCCAAGGCCCGGAAACGGTTGAGTCTGAGGAAGGCGGGAAGGACGAGGAGAGGAAGAGCGCAACACGCGAGCATAAGAGATATTAGCATATGGCGGGAGCCGGCGAACCTGGCGCCTCGCCTCAGGAAAAGATAAACGTTCCCGGTGCTTCAGGTTGAGGACGGCTGCCTCAAGCTTGTAATGGACACACGCACGGGAGAAGGTAGGATGGGCCTCACCGCAGTTGAGGCAACGAGCCTGGGGAGAAGTGCACTCCGACTTAGAGTGACCCTCGCCACCACACAAAGGACAGAGAGAGACAGTCCCGGAGCAGCGGAGGGCACCATGCCCAAACCTCCAGCACTTGTTGCAGAGCCGAGGAGAAGGAATGTACTCCTGGACAGAGCACCTGGCACCAGCAAGAATGACAGAGGGTGGAAGGGTCCTACCATCAAAGGTAATCTTCACAACCCGGAGGGGTTGACGGCGACTACCACGAGGGGGACGAGTAAACGTGTCCACCTGGAGAATAGAATGGCCCTGGGCATCAAGGATATGTCTAATATCGTCGTGGCAGTCGCGCAGGTGCCGAACACCGGTTGCAACATGGGGCGGGAGCAAAATAGTGCCAACACTGGCATTCAATTGAGCGTTCTTCGAGACCCGAACGGGGGTCTCGCCAAGGCAGGATAAGGCAGCCAAGCGGGAAGCAGCATCCTGAGAAGGAGCAGCAACGACACGTGTACCGAGACGAGTGGGGTTGAAAGTAATGGAGGCATCCACGGAATCAATGAGATGTCGATGAAGGGAGAAATCGTCAGGAGGCGCAGAATCAAGAGGGAGGAGATCAAAATATTTGGCCCACGAAGCGGGACCAAACAAGGCTTGATAGGTAGCAGAACTGGAAGGAATCGAGCGAGGGCGGCCGTGACGAGGACGGCGGTGAGAACCCCCAGAGAGAGAGGGGTTAAAAGGCGCAGTAGTTACAACTAGAGAAGGAGCCGCGCCAGGGGACGAGGTAGTCACCACTGGGGGCTTGGGGCTCGACCCAACCACAGAGGAGGGAGGGGAGCCAGGGGAAGGAGTCAGAGAGGCCAAAGGAGGAGCAAGGTCGGGGCCCAATGCAGCGGAGGCTACAGAGCCCGGTCTTCCAATACGGACCGACTCGGGGGCTTGGTCGCCCACCCCACGAGCCTGAAAAGGTAAGCCAGAAGCAGCCGAAACGGGTTATCATCTTGACGAAATTAAGAATTCACTCACGAATGTGCCCCCACACCCACCATGGAGCCACAATTAGAGGCAGGACACCCAACAAGAAGCTATCGCCGATCTTGTCGGGACCTCCTAGGGGTGCGTCGTGAGTATACGCCCCACAAACGCCACCTTAAGAAACCGACAGTCCGTCGAGATCGGGTTCAGTGACGAAGTGGGGATTGACAATAAAAGGTTCCCCTCGCTTTCGACGTCGGGTACTGCAGTTCTACGGGTGCATGAGTATGCCTCCTCAAGCACCCAGGCGTCAAAATAGAAGAAGTCCATGGAAGAACCAGAACGAGCAAAAGGTCGGCAGGAAACGGCAAGCAGATAGGAGAAGAGGGGGGAGAAAAACGAAACAGAAGGAAAAGGAAAAGGTGCCCAGCAGAATTGGAGAGGACGGCAGCAGGAGCACAAGGCTAGAAAAGGACAGAGGAGTGTCCTAAGGAGCATCACACTCCAGCAGCCGCCCACGAAGCCCCCACACGGCGACAACGAGCTGAGCGGGGAGGGGGTCCCCGGTGAAAGGCCGCCATCATATGTTATCCTTATGCACTTATGTGGACATAAGTCATTAGCAAGACAATAAGTGATGAGGAAGGTGTCTTCTGCTCTAGAAATCAGTTCATCTGAGCAGTCGAAAACTCCTGGCTTGTTCCATCAAGGACAAGTGGTGGCTGTGTGTAGAGACAGTGCTTTGTCTTGGAATTGTTATTGGTTGGCCTGACGTTCCCAGGATAGGCGAAGTTCAATTACGAGACGGCAGGACTGGCCGTTTGTTGAGAAGTTTGTCTTAGTGTGTTGCTGGATACTTCTGCCAGGGTGCACTTCTGCCCGGGTGAAAAAGCACTTCGACTTGTAGAGACGAAGTAGGGTGTCTGACACAGTGACGTTACGATGTAGGACTAGCCCATGTTGTGTTGAGTAGGGTGAACTCACCTGTGTGAGGACCACTGAGCGTGGGTGACGTATAACTTAAGACAGTGGACTCCCAGCAGAAGAAGACTGCAGAATTTGTCGTATTAGTGTCCTGTGCAAAAGTGACACTCGCAATATTCATATGTAAATATATAGTGATTATACAGTATATATTATATCTGGGAAAGTGCCGATTAGTATTGTCTACCCCCCCCCCCCTTTTCCTTTCACGATTATTTGCTGCTGCCAATTCTCTATAACTTACTATTCACTTGAGGTGGGGTGAATGAAGAAGACACATCAAGCCCATTAGCAGCGACTGAGATAAAGAACCCGGTCACTGGTCGAGTGAGGCCATAACACCTTCCGTGTGAGGCATTGATTGTAGTGGATGAATAGGCATAATAAGGGAGATATTAATAAGGTATTATATATTTCACTGAAGAGAACGTGAAAAAATATATATATTGAACAAGTTTAGATTTAGGAAAGACCTGAGTAAATACTAGTTTGGTAACAGCGTTGTTGACTTGTAGAACAAATTACTGGGTAATATAACAGCATAGGATCTCTGGAGTTTGGGAGGATAATAATAGGAGCTGCTTCGTATGGGTCAATAGACCTTCTGCAGTTTCCTTCATTCCTATGTTCTTATGTTTTAATTCTTGTTGCCGATTTGTTCAGGTTCTATCAAAATAATTCCATGATTACGAGATTCAAACATACTGGAATAATATACACACGGCTTTAAAAACGTATCTTATAACACCATAAGTCACTTCAAAGAATATTAATAATTGAATATTATGTCCGCTTGACCTTCACTATGCTTGTGAAAATATTTAGTTTAATATTTGAAACATTTTCAGTAGATATTTCTTTTGTTGTCAGTCTTTGAACATTATCAACAGCATCTTCATCATTAATATAAGACTAGTAAAATCTCCTCGAGTTCTTTTACTGATGTCTAATGCACAATGATACGAAACATCTGAATTGATGTTAATACAACCAATGTTGTCCTCAATGATTTAAAACCTACATCACTTGTATACTTATCATACCTGCAATGTGTTCCTGCATTGTAACCCGAGCTACCTCTCACACCTCTAGCGTCCTCGCACATACCTGTAGTGATATACATATCATACTCGCACATACAGGTATATGCAGGTATGATATACATATACCTACAATGTGTTCCTATATTGTAACCTGAGCTTCCCCACGTGTTGCGAGAAGTGGTTTTAACAGCAGTGACCATGTGGAGGGCACGGTGGACATTACCTGTAGTTCCCTCATACACACCTGAAGCACCCTTGCACACACCTGCAGCTCCAACACACCTGCAATAGAAAAGCCCTTTTAAGTATATTTCGAGCAAATTAATTAGTGCATAACATTTAAAATGTATATATAAATCATACAAGTACATAAAGAGAGAGAGAGAGATAAAGAGTTAAAAAGAGAGAGATAAAGAGAGAGATAAAGAGATAGAGAAAGAGATAAAGAGAGAAACAGAGAGAGAGAGAGGAGAGTGTGTGTGTACTCACCTAATTGTGCTTGCGGGGGTTGAGCTTTGGCTCTTTGTGTGTGTGTGTGTGTGTGTGTGTGTGTGTGGGTGGGTGGGTGGATGGGTGGGTGGATGGGTGGGTGGGTGGGTGGGCGCGTGCGCGCACGCTCGCCTATTTGTGCTTGTGGGGGTTGAGTTCTGGCTCTTTGGTCCAGCCTGTCAACCGTCAATCAACAGGTGTACAGGTTCCTGAGCCTATTGGCCTCTATCATATTTACACTTGAAACTGTATGGAGTCAGTCTCCACCACATCACTTCCTAATGCATTACATTTGTCAAATAATCAGAAAACTTGTTTAGTGTCAAATATCTCTGTGGCTCACTTGGGCACTCATTTTCCCCCCGTCCCCCCTAGTGCGTGTGCCCCTTGTGTTAAATAGCCTGTCTTTGTCTACCCAATCAATTCCCTTGAGAATCTTGAATGTGTTGATCATGTCTCCCCTAACTCTTCTGTCTTCTAGCGACGTGAGGTTTAATTCCCGCAGTCTCTCCTCGTAGCTCATACCCCTCAGCTCGGGTTTGTCTGGTGACAAACCTTTGAACCTTTTCCAGTTTAGTCTTATCCTTCATTAGATATGGACTCCATGATGAGGCTGCATACTCCAGGATTGGTCTGACGTGTGTGGTATGCAAAGTTCCGAATGATTCCTTACACAAGTTTCTAAATGCCGTTGTTATGTTGGCCAGCCTGGCATATGCCGCTGATGTTATCCTCTTGATATGGGCTGCAGGGAACGAGTCTGGCGTGATATCAACCACCAAGTTTTTTCTCTGACTCGAAGAATTTCATCTCCCAGATGATACCTTGTATCTGGCCTCCTGTTCCCTACACCTATCATCAATACATTACATTTGTTTGGGTTTAACTTACAACCATTTGTTCGACCATTCCTTCAGCTTGTCTAGGTCTTCTTGAATCCTCAAGCAGTCCTCCTCCTGTCTTAATCCTCCTCATAATTTTGGCATCGTCACCAAACATTGAGAGAAATGAGTCTATACCCTCCGGGAGATCATTTACATAAATCAGAAACAAGATAGGACCGAGTACAGAGCCCTGTGGGACTCCACTGGTGATTTCACGCCAATCTAAGGTCTCACCCCTCACCGTAACTCTGCTTCCTATTGCTTAGGTACTCCCTTATCCACTGGAGCACTTTACCAGCTACTCCTGCCTGTCTCTCCAGCTTATGTACCAGCCTCTTATGTTATACTGTGTCAAAGGCTTTCCGACAATCAAAGAAAATGCAATCCGCCCAGCCTTCTCTTGCTTAATCTTTGTCACTTGATCGTAGAATTCTATTAAGCTGTCAGGCAAGATTTACCTTCCCTGAACTCATGTTGGCGATTTGTCACGAAGTCCCTTCCCTCCAGATGTGTTACTAGGTTTTCTCAGGATCTTCATCTCCTTGCATGGTATACAAGTCAAGGATACTGGCCTGTAGCTCAGTGCCTCTTCCCTGTCGCCTCTTTTTTTGTATATTGGGACCACATTCGCCATCTCCCATATTTCTGGTAGGTCTCCAGTGACCTACTATACACTATGGAGAGTGGCAAGCAAAGTGCCTCTGCACACTTTTTCAGTACCCATGGCAAGATACCATCTGGACCAAGAGCCTTTCTAACATCCAGACCCAACAGGTGTCTCTTGACTTCATCTCTCGTAATTTCGAACTCTTCCAAGGCCCCTGGTTTACCTCCCTTTCTCCTAGCACAGTGACCTCACCTTGTTCTATTGTGAAGACCTCCTGGAACCTCTTGTTGAGTTCTTCACACACCTCTGTCATTCTCTTTATACCTGTCCTCGCCTGTTCTAAGTTTCATTCTCTGTTCTCTCACTCTTGTCTTCCTCCTGATGAGACTAGAATAGCTTTGGTTCGGTCTTGGCTTTGTTTGCTATATCATTTTCATAATTTTTCTCTGCTTCTCTTCTCACCCTGACATACTCATTTCTGGTTCTCTGGTATCTCTCTCTGCTTTCTGGTGTTCTGTTATTCCGAAAGTTCCTTCACACCCTTTTGTTCAGTTCCTTAGCTTCCATACATGCCCTATTATACCATGGATTCTTCTTTTGCTTCTCGGATTTTTCCTTTTGGGCCGGGATGTATCTGCTTACTGCCTCCTGACACTTTTGGGTCACAGTCCATCATATCTTGTACAGACTTAGCTCTGAGGTCTGTGTCCCAAGATATTTCCCTTAGGAAAACTCATCTCCTAATTCTCCCTTTAATATGCCAGCCTTTTGTTTCCTAGTTCTTTTTTTTTTGGGGGGGGGGAGATCTGGATAAATCTGATCTGATCTTTTGGGAAGCAGGATAAAATTGTGTGTGTGTGTGTGTGTGTGTGTGTGTGTGTGTGTGTGTGTGTGTGTGTGTGTGTGTGTGTGTGTGTGTGTGTGTGTGTTTTCGATCCCTTGTAACGATTGGGTGTGTGAAGCTTTGACAATCTAGTAAATCTTTGAGTTCACACTCATCAACATTGTGCGATTAGAATGGGCTGAACAGTCCAATGCATTGCATTTACATGCTTACAATGCAATGTATTTACATTGCAGTGTTGCATCCTCAACGGTGCTGTTTTCGACCTCAGTGTAGCATTCTTCCACTACATGCTGCGGCCGGGACTGAAGCAGGTGCTGGGGCTCTTCCTGGATGAGGAAGCGGGGCCAGTGTGGTCGTTGGTGCTGCCCATCCTCACACCATCTTCAACATATTGTGGGTCTTGCCACTCTTCGTGCTCTCCAGGATCAACACCATATGGTTCCAACACATTGCTGACAGTGCATATCGCGAGCGCCAAGGACGTCCCCACCTGATCAGCAGCATCAGTAAACTTGTAGCCGATTCTCATCTCCATCTTTGTCCAGTTTCTTTTTCTCATACAGGCTAGCTTGATGAAGCTGGTGCCTCTGGTGGGTGTAGATGTGATCCTGAACGGTATTCACCTGTGTATGCTTAATGCACTATGCCTTTGAGTACAGATGGTTCAACATGGGTTGGGAAATATACAAGAGATTATGTTTCATCGAGGATAACTGGTCGCACTTCATTGGCTTTGGCCTTCCCCTGGCACTTGTCACAATGTATCAATCTTCAATGTAGATTATTGGATGTCTCTTTGCTTTGTCACTTCCTGTTTTCATCATCAGTGCCAACGAGGCTGATCTAGTGTTCAACTCCAATGGTTGCCAAATGCATTTGTTTTCTTTGGTGGTTGGTGTGTCCAACCACATCATCCAGACTCTTGTCACAAGATATCCTCCACCGACCCCCAGCAAGACTCCTCAGTTATCTCCTCATCGCTCTACTTCCTTTCTTCCCAGTAGACGTTTGAAAGATTTTTTTACTCAATGGGAATTGCTTCAGACATTTGAAGCTGTTTTATTGTCTGTGACTAAAGCAAAAGTTGCTTCACCAAAGATGCAACAATATTTCATATTAATATTGCTTGGCCGGCAGTTGTTCTGCTGTATACTAAGAATTATTTTGACCACATGTTGATTGATGATGATTTAGAGATACCATCTCTTCCCCAGAAGAGAAGCTACATGTATTAATCCCCATGGATTTTTTATATCCACATAACTTGGTCAAATAGGTCATCGAAGGGGGTGATGTCTTACGCCCCCTTACTCACTCACTTGAACTTGTTCCATCAGCTAAGAGTGTTATTTGGCTGCCTCTCTTGCCATCTTGTGCAAGGGACTATAGTTAGCAATAGTATCTGAGGAAAATATGCGAGTGTATAGTAATTTTAAGGTTTTATGAGTGGCTTGTGAAGTCTATGAGAAATATAGAACAAGAATGTGAATGTACTTAAAATAGTAAAATGGAGCGAGACATTGACAGTATGTGAAGAATTTGTAAGCTGATAAATGACTCATGAGTAAGTGGATGTAAGGAAGCCAGACAGCTGAATGGACAGCGCTTCGGATTCGCAGTCCTGAGGTTCCGGGTTCGATCCTCCGGTGGAAGCGGAAACAAATGGGCTGAGTTTCTTTCACCCTGATGCATCTGTTCACTTAGCAGTAAATAGGTACCTGGGAGTTAGACAGCTGCTACGGGCTGCTTCCTGGAGATGTGAAACAAAAAATGAGGCCTTGTTGAGGACGCTAAGCCCCGAAATCATCTCAAGATACATGCCAGTTTATATAATCATAATATTAATTGGAGAGAGCCAAAACATATTGCTAAGTGAAGGAGTTTTGATGAACGCAATTTGATCAAGTCAGCCCAAATTAACCAATGTCACAATATTTTTAATGTTAACATTGACCTGCACAAACTAGACCATTATTTATATATTGTAGTTACAAATTGTAACTACCTACTTAGAGAGGAAGGCAGGCTCGTGATTCGTCTATCTTCACCTGACCACAGTACAGTGAGGTAACGACATAGGGGGGGGGGGGGGTCAGTTATATGAAATTTCTCTCTAAGCTCTTCACTCTTAAAATGTCAGCCCCCCTCCCATCCTGGCGTTTTATACCGGGAAGAGCCGGAAGGCCTTCGTCAGTGATGTGAATTGGCGATCGGAGCACTATACAGATAGAAAGCTTTCTTCCATTGGCACTGACCCGATGAAGGGGACTTTCTTCACTCCTGGTGCCAGTTAAACATCACCATGTTCCACCCAATCAAGGTTCGGTTCCGAGGAACCTACACCAAGGCCGAGATTCTGGCCCTCTTGACGGCGAACTCATAGGACAAGTATTATTTTCCGGGAATTGTCTTCCTGGGGTTTGGGCCTAACCTAACTTCCACTATTTTAGGAACTCCTTGACCTTAGCTATTACATAAGAACAAAGGCAACTGCAGAAGGCCTATTGGCCCATACGAGGCAGCTCCTATTTATAACCACCCAATCCCACTCATATACATGTCCAACCCATGCTTGAAACAATCGAGGGACCCCACCTCCACAATGTTACGCGGTAATTGGTTCCACAAATCAACAACCCTGTTACTGAACCAGTATTTACCCAAGTCTGTCCTAAATCTAAACTTATCCAATTTATACCCATTGTTTCGTGTTCTGTCTTGTGTAGATATTATTAATACCCTATTAATATCCCCCCTGTTATGTCCATTCATCCACTTGTAAACCTCTATCATGTCACCCCTAACTCTTCGCCTTTCCAGTGAATGCAACTTAAGCTTTGTTAATCTTTCTTCATATGAAAGATTTCTAATTTGGGGAATAAACTTAGTCATCCTACGTTGGACACGTTCAAGTGAATTTATATCCATTCTATAATACGGCGACCAAAACTGAACTG
This sequence comes from Procambarus clarkii, assembly GCF_040958095.1. Taxonomy (NCBI): domain Eukaryota; kingdom Metazoa; phylum Arthropoda; class Malacostraca; order Decapoda; family Cambaridae; genus Procambarus; species Procambarus clarkii. The sequence continues at coordinate 2,499,368 of NC_091166.1, forward strand.
CATAATATAAATGGGGCCTAACCAGTGAAAGATATAGCTTAAGAACCACACCACGTGTCTTGTTACTAACGCTTCGATTAATAAATCTCAGTGTCCTATTCGCCTTATTACGAACATTCATGCATTGATCCTTTTGTTTTAAATTCTTACTAATCATAACTCCCAGATCCCTTTCGCAATCCGACTTCGCAATCTCAACACCATCTAGCTCGTATCTTGTAACCCTATCATCATTACCTAGCCTCAGAACTTTACATTTATCAGCATTAAACTGCATTTGCCAATCCTTTGACCATTTCAATACCCTATCTATATCAACTTGAAGTGATAGCGAGTCCTCCTCCGAATTAATTTCCCTACCGATTTTCGTATCATCGGCAAATTTGCAAATGTTGCTACTCAAACCTGAATCTAAATCATTTATATATATTATAAACAACAGAGGTCCCAGGTCAGAGCCCTGAGGTACTCCACTAACATTATCCCACTCTGACTTAACCCCATTTATACTAACTCTGTTTCATTTGGAATAGCCATGCCCTAATCCAAGTTAATATAGCACCCCCAATACCATGAGCTTCTATTTTTTTAATTAGTCTTTCATGTGGCACTGTATCAAAAGCTTTGCTAAAGTCAAGGTACAAAACATCACAATCTTTACCACTATCAACTGCCTCAACTATGCTGGAATAAAAAGTTAGCAAATTTGTTAAACATGAACGGCCATTTGTAAAACCATGTTGCGACTCATTTATTAATTTATGCCTTTCAAGATGGAGACGAATTGCATCTGCAATTATTGATTCAAGTAACTTTCCCACAATAGACGTTAGGCTAATTGGCCGATAGTTTGACGCAAGTGATCTATCTCCTTTCTTAAAAATTGGTACCACATTAGCTACCTTCCATAACTCTGGCACTCTGCCTGACTCTATTGATTTATTAAATATGGTAGACAGTGGGTCGGAAAGCTCCTCTTTGCAGTCTTTAAGCACCCTGGCAAACACTTCATCCGGCCCTGGGGATTTGTTTGGTTTTAGTTTTTCTATTTGTTTAATTACATCCTCCCTGGTAACTGCTAAACTAGTCAACCTGTCCTCATCCCCACCCACATTGACTTGTTCGGCTGAAGGCATACTGTTAAGTTCTTCTTTAGTAAATACAGATATAAAATATTTGTTAAAAATGCTACTCATCTCCTTGTCATTATCCGTTATTTGACCTGTCTCAGATTTTAATGGACCTATCCTTTCCCTAGTCTTAGTTCGATATAACTGAAAAAACCCTTTAGGATTTGACTTTGCTTGCTCTGCTATGCGAACTTCATAGTTTCTTTTTACTTTCCTAATCTCTTTTTTAACATTTCTAACCAGTTGTATGAATTCCTGTTCTAACCTGACTTCCCCATTCTTAATCCTTTTGTACCAAGCTCTCCTGTTACCTATAAGGTTCTTTAAATTATTTGTTATCCACTTTGGGTCATTAGTATTCGACCTATTCAATTTGTATGGTATACTAAGTTCCTGTGCTTTGTTTAGAATATTCTTAAATAAGTTATATATTATTTATGAGTGCAACACAGCACTCGTATTAGAGGACGAGTGCTGTGTTGTACCTGTTGTTCAACGAGTTGGCAAAGACAAAGTAACGAGGAGCATTAAAGCGCAGGTCCCTCAAACTGCTCAAAAGGAAAAGGGAGAATTTTGGTTGTGGGAGATTCCCAGGTGAGGTATTTAGACAGAACGTTTTGTGCCAGAGATAGGGGGAACAGATTAAGGGTTTGCTACCCGGGAGCTGGAATTGGTGATATTGTTGGAAACATGAATGATATTATGACAGGAAATGGGAACAAACCCATTATTTGTGTTAGTGCAGGGGGTAATGATGTTGGACGAGTTAGGAGTGAGGAACTAATACAGAGATTCAGGACAGCCATTGAATTAGTTAGGAACAAGGGAGGAATCCCGATCATAAGAACATAAGAACATAAGAACAAAGGTAACTGCAGAAGGCCTATTATCCCATACGAGGCAGCTCCTATTCTATAACCACCCAATCCCACTCATATACTTGTCCAACCCGCGCTTGAAACAATCGAGGGACCCCACCTCCACCACGTTACGCGGCAATTGGTTCCACAAATCTACAACCCTGTTACTGAACCAGTATTTACCCAAGTCTTTCCTAAATCTAAACTTATCCAATTTATACCCATTGTTTCGTGTTCTGTCCTGTGTTGATACTTTTAATACCCTATTAATATCTCCTTTGTTATGTCCATTCATCCACTTGTAAACCACTATCATGTCACCCCTAACTCTTCGCCTTTCCAGTGAATGCAATTTAAACTTAGTTAATCTTTCTTCATATGAAAGATTTCTAATTTGGGGAATTAGAAATCTTTTCAATCGAAATTTTCGAAAATCAGATTTACGAAAAGCTGATTTTAATAGCCTAAGAATTTTTTTGGGTCAAATAGATTGGAAACTCTTGGGTATGGAGTGTGGGCCGGTCTTGGAGCGAGACATGAACCCAGCGACAGGTGACGTAAAAGGGGATTTCGATGTGGATTTAATATATAACTTATTTAAGAATATTCTAAACAAAGCACAGGAACGTAATATACCATACAAATTGAATAGATCGAATACTAATGACCCAAAGTGGATAACATAATTTAAAGAACCTTATAGGTAAAGAGAGAAATTGGTACAAAAGGATTAAGAATGGGGAAGTAAGGTTAGAACAGGAATTAATACAACTGGTTAGAAATGTTAAAAAAGAGATTAGGAAAGCAAAAGAAACTATGAAGTTCGCATAGCAGAGCAAGCAAAGTCAAATCCTAAAGGGTTTTTTCAGTTATATCGAACTAAGACTACGGAAAGGATAGGTCCATTAAAATCTGAGACAGGTCAAATAACGGATAATGACAAGGAGATGAGTAGTATTTTTAACAAATATTTTATATCTGTATTTACTAAAGAAGAACTTAACAATATGCCTTCAGCCGAACAAGTCTATGTGGGTGTGCATGAGGACAGGTTGACTAGTTTAGCAGTTACCAGGGAGGATGTAATTAAACAATTAGAAAAACTAAAACCAAACAAATCCCCAGGGCCGGATGAAGTGTTTGCCAGGGTGCTTAAAGAATGCAAAGAAGAGCTTTCCGAGCCACTGTCTACCATATTTAATAAATCAATAGAGTCAGGCAGAGTGCCAGAGTCATGGAAGGTAGCTAATGTGGTACCAATTTTTAAGAAAGGAGATAGATCACTTGCGTCAAACTATCGGCCAATTAGCCTAACGTCTATTGTGGGAAAGTTACTTGAATCAATAATTGCAAATACAATTCGTCTCCATCTTGAAAAACAAATTAATAAATGAGCCGCAACATGGTTTTACAAATGGCCGTTCATGTTTAACAAATTTGCTAACTTTTTATTCCAGCATAGTTGAGGCAGTTGATAGTGGTAAGGATTGTGATGTTGTGTACCTTGACTTTAGCAAAGCTTTTGATACAGTGCCACATGAAAGACTAATTAAAAAAATAGAAGCTCATGGTACTGGGGGGTGCTATATTAACTTGGGTTAGGGCATGGCTATTCCAAAGGAAACAGAGTTAGTATAAATGGGGTTAAGTCAGAGTGGGATAATGTTGTTAGTGGAGTACCTCAGGGCTCTGTCCTGGGACCTCTGTTGTTTATAATATATATAAATGATTTAAATTCAGGTTTGAGTAGCAACATTTACAAATTTGCCGATGATACGAAAATCGGTAGGGAAATTAATTCGGAGGAGGACTCACTATCACTTCAAGTTGATCTAGATAGGGTTTTGAAATGGTCAAATGATTGGCAAATGCAGTTTAATGCTGATAAATGTAAAGTTCTGAGGCTAGGTAATGATGATAGGGTTACAAGATACGAGCTAGATGGTGTTGAGATTGCGAAGTCGGATTGCGAAAGGGATCTGGGAGTTATGATTAGTAAGAATTTAAAACAAAAGGATCAATGCATAAATGTTCGTAATAAGGCGAATAGGACACTGGGATTTATTAATCGAAGCGTTAGTAACAAGACACCTGGTGTGGTTCTTAAGCTATATCTTGCACTGGTTAGGCCCCATTTATATTATGCAGTTCAGTTTTGGTCGCCGTATTATAGAATGGATATAAATTCACCTGAACGTGTCCAACGTAGGATGACTAAGTTAATTCCCCAAATTAGAAATTTTTCATATGAAGAAAGATTAACAAAGCTTAAGTTGCATTCACTGGAAAGGCGAAGAGTTAGGGGTGACATGATAGAGGTTTACAAGTGGATGAATGGACATAACAGGGGGGATATTAATAGGGTATTAAAAATATCAACACAAGACAGAACACGAAACAATGGGTATAAATTGGATAAGTTTAGATCTAGGAAAGACTTGGGTAAATACAACAAACAGGGTTGTTGATTCGTGGAACCAATTGTCGCGTAACGTGGAGGAGGTGGTGTCCCTCGATTGTTTCAAGCGCGGGTTGGACAAGTATATGAGTGGGATTAGGTGGTTATAGAATAGGAGCTGCCTCGTATGGGCCAATAGGCCTTCTGCAGTTACCTTTGTTCTTATGTTCTTAATTAAGTTAGTCATCCTACGTTGGACACGTTCAAGTGAAATTATATCCATTCTATAGTACGGCGACCAAAACTGAACTGCATAATCTAAATGAGGCTAACCAGAGCTTTATTCTTATGATCCTATGTTCAAACCTGAATCTAAATAATTTATATATATTATGATTAACAGAGGTTCCAGGACTATGTTTTTACATTGAGAGAGATGCTACATGTCTCCTCCCAGTGAGATGTACGTAGGATATAAATTAACTAACATTTGACGTCTTTACATATGACTGTTGACAGCAAGCTGAGGACAGAGATCATTCGCTCCAGAAACGCGTAATAAAACATAAGAAGCAGCTGTCGAAAATATTAGCTCCTGTGAAAGTGGTAGTGACGCATTGAGGACGTTATGTCGCAGGAACATAATACGAAACTATCGAAACTGGACTTCTATCAAATTCTGGGGATAACTATTGATGCCGAGGAAAAGGAGATTAAGAAATCGTTCAGAGAAAGAGCTCTTAAATGACATCCGGATAAGAATCCAGATAACCCATTCGCTGCTGATGAATTTGACAAACTTAAGAAAATTCTTGAGATTTTGTTAGGAACCAGGAACACGTAAAGCATATGACAAGACCCTCAAGAGTCGTAAAGCAGCAGCTGCCAGAGCCCGTGAACATGTTACCAGATCACAGAAACTAAGGTCAGATTTGGAGGAACGGGAACGACGTGTTCAACGCAGTAGGGAACAGCAAGATATGTCAGAAGAAGAACAGTTTCGACGTGAATTGAAAAGATTGGACAAGGAGGGCGAGCAACTTATTTTGGAGGAACTGGATCGAGTAAATAGGGAGGTAGGGGCAGAGCTTTTTCGGGGTTCATCTAAAGTCTCCAAAAGCAGTGAACCTCCAGCTATGGACACACGGGGTCACAAAGTTAAAGTTAAGTGGATGTCAACAGACGATTGGCCAGGGTATTCCCAGCAGGAAATTAACCAACTCTTCTATAAGTGGGGAGACATCAATGCTCTGGTTATGGTGCAGAAAAATAGAAAAGGAACAGCATTAATAGAATATAAGACCAAAAATGCAGCGGATATGGCAGTGCAGTTTGAGAGAGGTCAAACTGGCAAACCAGTAAAAGTTACACACATGTGAGAGGCACCTCACAAAAAGCCTCATATCCTCCCAAAAAAAATCCTAAAAATTATGAGTGTAAGGACAAATCCAATTTAAACTTTGAATCTAGTTGTCGTGAATCAGTAGAGAATGTGAGCCAAACCAGTTAAATGTTTCTCAATCAAATTTTATATTAATAAACAAGTTGTTTGATTGCTTTGGATGAAAATAATCTTTTATAATTTGTACAAAAATATATATCTCATGTTGTCTTGATTTGTCCAAGAAACCGACCTTCAAATACTTCTTACTTAGTTTTATTTTCCCATTATGTGTGTTTGTGCATGGACCTATGTGTGTTTGCCTCTGTCTGCGGAGGCATACTTCTCTGTTCCTTAGAGAAGGGTGGTAGACACCACAAGAGTGGTAGGTGGGAACTGCTAGAGTGATAGACACTCAGATCCCTACGTCTGGGATACTCTTGGATGTAGGTTCGATTAATATATTCCCCTTTATTATTAATTATTAATTACCCCTCACAGAGCAGCCATGAGACCCCCCATAACAGTATATCTACTTTTGAAGCGAAGGGGGAAGGTGCGAAATGGACGGCATTTGTGAACACTGGCAGTAAAGGAAATTTCACGAAAAATTCAGCCTTCAACAAGTTCAGACATTTTACCTTAGGAGTTGTGGAAAAAATTTAATGGGCAAAAGATAGACATCTTGGGACAAGATAACTTTGACATAAGTAAGTTTTCTAGAGACATTTTAATCGGTATGGATTTCTTGAAAAGATTTGATTACTCCTAGTCTGCACAAAAGTTGCGAGGAACTGCAGATTGTAGCTGGGAAAGATTTTTTATGTTGAAATGGTCGACCATCCTCCATTAGTGGCTTTAATTAAAAGGAAGCAGAAGTATAGCGTAAATTACCCAAAATTACTTTTCATGTCTCTTCCAGACACTAATAAGAGGTCATGTGGGATGTATGCACTGACCAAGCAAAAGTTGCCCACCACATTTTGTAAAATTCATTAAAGTGTCCGTGGGATGTCACATCCTACCAGGAAATACCCTACAGGTGCCTGGAAGATGTCAAGTAATAATTCCTCACCATCTAATTGTGGTGCTTGATTAAGGTGCACTTATTCCAATAAACTCAACGACACTGAAGCCGCTTCCGTCCCGAGAGAGAGGGAGAGACCGTTGTACATCTACGTCCTGTTCTACTGTGGTCACCTGTTGTTTCAGTCTCATCCATCATTACTGTTTTGTGACCTCGAGTTGAAAATTGAGCCGTGTCTCTTTAGCAAGGTTCACCCAGCAGGCTGCAGCCAGCCACAGACTCACCTGTCGGTCGTGCTATCTGGTCGGATAGTTCTATCATTCTTCAGCAGAAACCGGAATGGTGTACAAGAGGACGAGGATTCTCCACATTCTAAAATTTGTGGTCGTCGAAACTACAATCAACTACACGTCACTGGTCTAACAGATTTTTTTTTTAACATTTGTTGTGTAATAATGTTAAAATGTTATGTTTGCTCTATTTTGTTATTGTATTCAATTTCTGAAAAAATTAAGATTTCTGAATACCTAGGAATGTAATTTTGGAAAACCTAAATGTTGAAAACTAGAAATATAGTAGTGAAATTCTATTAAAGTGGAAATGTACAATTTTTTCACATGGACCCGTTCTCGAGATAGAGCTCTCTAGTATGAGAGTTATTGCAATGTGTCTAGGACGTAGGCTCTGGAAAATGATAATTGTCATTTTCTTGCTCCGCATTCATTGGTGCAAGAGGGGTTGACAACATTAACTTTATACTCTTAGCTGGAAGTATGTACACATTTTGTTGCTGCGTACTCATTTGAGAACTGTGATATTAAAAGTAGTATTGATAATAAACACATTTGTAAGATTGTCAGAATGTCATTTTGGACATTGATTTTGAATGTTAGGTTTGATAATTAAGTGACATGTGGCAAAAAGTGACCACAGATGGTGACTGGAACACATGAATGAACTTGAAGAGTTCAGTGTTCTTCTCCTGAAGCAGTGAGATTTCAGCATGTATTGGAATTCTTGTGTTACGCGTTCATGACGAAACACGTTGATGGACGCCGATGACCAATGATATTTGTTGGCCAGATTTTGTGATAGTGGTTGCAATATTGAATTTAGTTATATCAATTCTGAGTATTGAATTTTTCTTCCAGGTGTATTGGGAAGATTGCTGGACTATAAACAGCATTACAGTCGGGTGTCAGATAACTGGATTCAGCATTTGAATTATGCCGATTATTTCGATACAATCTGCAGATTTTAAATTCTATAGATAGGGTAGATTTTGAATATTTTTTTGAGGCACTGGTTAAATTTTTATATAAAATAAAGGATTGGGCTGGTACCGCTACCTCAAAGTCGACCAAGGCATTCAATATCCAGGCTGAAGCCTTCCCCAGACCTCCCTACAAGAGGCATCTCGAGTAGTGCCTCCACACACCTTAACTACTTGACGAGTAACTCCCGCGGTAGTAGCAAATCTCAGACCCAGACGTCACCACTCACCCAGCCCGGCCAAACACCACCCAGGCGTCACCTATCACCCAGCCCGGCCAATCACCGACCCAGGCGTCACCAATCACCCAGCTCGGCCAAACACCACCCAGGCGTCACCACTCACCAGTAGTGTAAACCAGGCCATAACGTGTCCGTTTTGCTTTTCCCAAGGGACACGTTATGGCCCCATGTTTTTTCGTTACCCCGGTGAGATTTAAGGGACACGTTATGGCCCCATGTTTTTTCGTTACCCCGGTGAGATTTAAGGGACACGTTATGGCCCCATGTTTTTTCGTTACCCCGGTGAGATTTAAGGGACACGTTATGGCCCCATGTTTTTTCGTTAGCCCGGTGAGCCATGCACGGGCATTGCTAATGGTCAATGACGTCATCAACTTACCTGGGGATTAAAAGGCCGGCCCCATCATATTTCGCACAGGCATTGCTAATAGTCACCCCGTATTCTTCTTCCCTGAATAAGTCCGTTTTCTGTTATAGTATGTTTATTCCCATTTTTAATGTTTATAGCAAAGGGGGATACAAATGCTGCCTTCTGTCAAGCCTAATGTGCAATGGTGTTAATCATTATAAGCTCGTTTTTCTCAATAAGGTATTGCCGTACGGTTTCCCATTGTCTAGCTTGGGATATGCTAGGTCAGGTTAGGTAAGGCTGTGTAAGGTAAGATGGAATAGGTGAAAAACTTGGGTGAAATGAACTTTGACCATGCTAAGATACAAAACATTTGGGTATATTCGGTGGAAATTGGCATAAATTAGGTAAAATTTAGGTGGGTAAGGCATAAATTTTGCCAACTATAATCAAATCTGACTTTGGCTGTCAGATTTCTCCTACCCAGCCAGGAGAGGCCGGGTAGGGATGTCTAGGGCAGGTTGGAATAGGTGAAAACTCAGCTAAAATAAACTTTGACCATGCTAAGATACAAAAACATTTGGGTATATTCGGTGGAAATTGGCTTAAATTAGGTAAAATTTAGGTTGGAAAGGCATAAATTTTGCTATCTATAATCAAATCTGACTTTGGATATGCCAGGAGAGAATGGGTAGGGTTGTCTAGGGCAGGTTGGAATAGGTGAAAACTCAGCTAAAATGAGCTTTGGCCGTGCTATGTTCCAAAACATTTTTGGGTATATTTGGTGGAAATTGTCTTAAATTAGGTCAAATTTATATGGGATAACTTAAACTTCGCCGACTTTAACCAAATCTAGGTTTGGATATGCTAGGATAGGTTAGGTAAGGTTGCGTAGGGTACGATGGAATAGGAGAAAATGTAGGTAAAAATGGGCTTTGGCAGTGCTGTGATACAGAACATTTGGATATATTTGGTGGGAATTGCCTTAAATTAGATAGAATTTAGGTGGGATAGCTTAAATTTCGCAGACTTCAACCAAATCTAGGTTTGGATATGGTAGGATAGGTTAGGTAAGGTTGCATAGGGTAGGATGGAATAGGAGAAAATGTAGGTAAAAATGGGCTTTGGCAGTGCTGTGATACGCAACATTTGGGGATATTTGGTGGGAATTGCCTTAAATTAGGTCGAATTTATGTGGGATAGCTTAAATTTCGCAGACTTTAACCAAATCCAGGTTTGGATATGATAGGTTAGGTGAGGTTGTGTAGGGTAGGATGGAATAGGAGAAAATGTAGGTAAAAATGGGCTTTGGTGATGCTATGATACACAACATTTGGGTATATTTGGTGGAAATTGCCTTAAATTAGGTCATATTTAGGTGGCATAGCATAAATTTCGCCAACTTTAACCAAATCCAGGTTTGGATATCCTAGGTCAGGTTAGGTGAGGTTGTGTAGGGTAGTATGGAATAGGAGAAAATGGGCTTTGGCAGTGCTATGCTACGCAACATTTGGGTATATTTGGTGGAAATTGCCATAAATTATGTCGAATTAAAGTGGCATAGCTTAAATTTCACCAACTTGAACTAAATCTAGGTTTGATTATGCCAGGTCAGGTTAGGTGAGGTCGTGTAGGGAAGGACATATATAATATCTTAGGGTAATGAACTAGCATGTTTATGAAATAGTGTAAATTTTCCTATTTGGGGTTCGAGCTATATGGCAGACTCATATAATGTATGGACAGAGGCGACATAGGCTTGTATGTGAAGATATGGGATGCTCATATTTAGTTTAGCTAGGTTGAATTTAGTCAAATTTGCGAAGTATATTTTTTATAGATTTAGATGAATTTAAGTTTTAACAAGATGCATTTTGATAAGATATAGCAAATTTGTCTAAAATTATCATAGAAAATACTGACTTCACCTAACCCCACCTGCCCTAACATAACTAAGGCTAGAACAAATAAGTCTGTTAGATGATTTGAATAAATACATAAATATGGGTGGTCTGATTGGAGAGAATGTAACAAGGAAGGTATTAATTAGACATTAAAACAGTGGACATATGTTAGATGAATAGTTTAGCACTAATAATGTTGATATCTTAATGGAAAAAGAATGTGTTATATATTGAGATAGGAAGTCATATGCACCATTTTTATATGTGAAATTCTGACTTTTGGGGAGTTGGTTAAACTCAGCATATTATAATTAATGTCCTAAATATACCCAGAAAAATATCATGCAAATTGTGTATTGTTTGACCTAGTTGGTTGTGTTTGTACATATATAGCACAATTAATATACTTGTGTATTAATTGTGCAGATTATGTATTTTGCATAAGTTGTATGATTATTGCAATTATGTATTGATTATATTTCTATAAATTGTGTATTGTTTTGTGAAAGTTGTATGTATTAATTGTATATGTTTTTGTATGTGTATTTGCGGAAATTGCTTAGTTGTGTATTTAATGAATATGTGCTAGTTATGTATTGTTCATATTTGGTAAGTTGTGTATTGATTATATTTTTGAGCGAGTTGTGTAAATGTCGCAATTGTATTTGTGTAAATCGTGTATTTATGCTAGTTGTGTATTTTCGTATTTGGGGTAGTTGTGTATTGTACGTATTTGTGCTAGATATGCATTTGTACAAGTTGTGTAATAATTATGAAAGATGTGTAATATTTGTATAAGTTGTGTATTAATTGCGCATGTTGTGTAATTGCATATGGACGAATTGTTTATTTATACCTTTGTGTATTGATTGTCATTGTGCAAGTTGAGTAATTATATAGCAAGTTTTCTTGTATTAATTGTGCAAAGATGTAAAATAATTACACAAACTGTGTAATAATTGTCCATGTTTTATAATAATTTTTGTGATAATAGTGCATTTATGCAAGTTGTGTTTTTAATATTTGTTGAAGTGGAACTGGTGCAACTGTATTTGTGTGTGAATATTGTGTATTTTGTGTAAGCTCTGTAATCTGATAAAATAGATCTTCATGGTGTAAGTGTATTTTGGTTTATGAGACAATGTGTGGGTATTTCGTGAAAATTATGTTTGTGAAATTGTGTAATTTTAGTGAAAGCGCATTTTTGATTGTCTAAATGCATAAGCATTTTGATATATTTGTGCAAAATACTGTACTTTGTGTAAATGTCATACTCTGAGTGTCCATGCAGTATTGTGTAAATGCTACATTTTCATGTCCAACTGACATATTTTTGCATGTAAATGTTATATTTTTGTCTATAAATGACATATTTTTGTGTGATGGCATATTTTGAGTGTAAATAATATATTTTGCGAATAAATGGCATATTTGGTGTGTAGATGCTGTATTTTCTGTGTGCATGGCATAAATTGCATCTGATTAATGGGGAAATGGTGGCAAAAAACTAGGCTATTCTCTATGAATGTATAGGTTGTGGAGTATGAGTAGGTATGTATGCTTGTATTTGCGACTGTTGGTTTAGAAACAAGTTACCTGATTTGCGTAACAAATCTAGGATTTTTTGAGGTGTAGAAATGATTAGCCTATGAATATAGTGGCTAGCATCCAGCTGAGTTGCTAGATGGATGAATTGAGGTGCGACATTTGGATAGCTATTTGATGGATGTGAGGACAGTTGACTAGCCTATGAACACAGCCACTAATCCGCTGTACTGCCAGATGTGTGGTAACTACTTGTGGATTATAGTAGAATATCTAGCTATAGGGTTTCATAATTGCTGTTGTGTATAAAACTAGAATAAGAGCTATTTATTAAAACTATTATTGTAAACAAATGCTTTAAGTGGGATCCCTTGGTTGTTTTAAGCATAGGGTGGACATGAATGAGATTGGGTGGAAATATATAGGAGCTGCCTCGTATGGGCCAATAGGACCTCTGCAGTTACCTTTATTCTTATGTTCAGCTCACCTGCTATGCTGCCAGATGTACGATTCTGCTTAAATAGTACGACATTTGGGCTGCTGTTATACTTTTGAACTTATCACTGAATAATGATTACAGTTGTGGATGACTAAAATGTATATTCTTAGTCCTCTGATTAGGTTAGGTGGGGATGGCTAGTCTACTCATTTTTGAATAATAACATTAAATACATATGTCAGTAGAACGCTAAAGGCCGCATTGGTCAATGGCCAGCAATATCTTATCCCTATACCTGAGGTCGCTTTTCGTGATGTCGCCAAACAAAAACAACAATACCTGGTCTGTAGAATGCATTTGTTTGTTATATATAATAAGTTAGGTTAGGTTAGAATGGTTTGATTGGGTTTATGAATATCAGAAAATATGAGCAATGAGCGAAAATACGAGCCATTGTAGCTGAATATCAACTTTGATGAAGCACAGAGTACAGTTGAGGTATTAAGCCAGATTAAGAGTTCACACTTATGTGTGAACCTCCTGGGATCCGCATTTAGCCCGTTGACGCCTTGCGCAACATTAGGGATGATGACGTCAGAAAAAGAAGGCAACTGCAGAAGGCCTTATTTAAGAAACATGAGAGGCTTGCTTTTACTGAATGTAGTATTCCTATATATGTACACCGAATGAGTATTTTGATTTGTTATATGCTACCGCAAGGTGTAAGGGAGGTATGTTCTTGAGTGAATGTGAGATGCGCATATCCATTTATGAGTTTATGCAGTAATATTGGATTACTACTGAAATTGCATTGAAGTCACCATGCCTGGCAGGGGACTGTTAGTTTATACAGTAATGTTGGATTAGTACTGAAATCGCATTGAAGTCACCACGCCTGGCAGGGGACTGTTTTCATACAAATGAAAGATAGTAAGTTTTCATTTTTATTTTGCCCTATGCTCAATAAGCAATTTCTGAAGAAAGATTGACAAAGCTTAAATTACATTCTCTAGAAAGGCAAAGAAATAGAGGTGACATGATAGAGCTGTGAATGAATGGACATGATAAAAGGGGAATATTAATAGACTACTAAAATTATCAACACTAGACAGAACATGAAACAATGGACATAAATTGGAATAAGTTTAAGATTTAGGAAAAAGACCTGGGTAAATACTGGTTCTGTAAACAGGGTTTGAAGTCATTTCTTATGTTATTATTATGTAATCTTAGCTATAAAATGATCTTAGACAATAGGAAACAGTACGGCAATACCTTATTGAGAAAAACGAGCTTATAATGATTAACGCCATTGCACATTAGGCTTGACAGAAGGCAGCATTTGAATCCCCCTTTGCTATAAATATTGAAAATGGGAATAATTACACTGTAAGAGAAAACGGACTTATACAGGGAAAATGAAGACGGGGGTGACGTCATTATCCATTAGCGATGCCTGTGCAGGGTTGCTCAGGTAACGAAATATGATGGGGCCAGGAGCCGGCCTTTTAATCCCCAGGTAAGTTGATGACGTCATTGACCATTGGCTATGCCTGTGCATGGGTCAGGCCATGAAAGAAAATTCGAGAAAACCCTGGGGCCAATGACCGGCTTTTTAATCCCCTTTAACATGCCTGTGCAGGGTCACTAAGCTAACGAAATTTGGGGATGACTGGAGGCGGCCGTTTAATCCCCTTGAGCGAAAATGGCAGGGGCCATAGAGCGACTTGTATAAAACCCAGGGTGCGTAGACCAGCCCCTGAAAAAACGGACGGTCTAAAAGTTGAAAATAGCCCGGCGCCATAGACCGGCCGTGGGAAAAAGCAAAAGGGACGGTCTAAAACGTTGAAAATAGACCGGCCGTGGGAAAAAGCAAAACGGACGGTCTAAAAAGTTGAAAATAGCCCGGCCGTGGGAAAAAGCAAAACGGACGGTCTAAAAAGTTGAAAATAGCCCGGCCGTGGGAAAAAGCAAAACGGACGGTCTAAAAAGTTGAAAATAGACCGGTCGTGGAAAAAAGCAAAACGGACGGTCTAAAAAGTTGAAAATAGCCCGGCCGTGGGAAAAAGCAAAAGGGACGGTCTATGGCCCGGTTTACACTACTGTAGAGGGGGGCTGGAGCTACAGGTCCAGGACCAACCCCATGCCAATAGAGGAGGGGGGGGGGAATGGAGCTACAGGTCCAGGACCACCCCCTTGCCAGTAGAGGGGGCTGGAGCTACAGCTACAGCACCAACCTCCTGCCAGTAGAGGGGGCCTGGAGCTACAGATTCAGGGCCAACCCCCTGCCAGTAGAGGGGGGCTGGAGCTACAGGTCCATCTCCAACCCCCTGCCAGTAGAGGTGGGGGGGGCCTAGAGCTTCAGGTCTAGCAGGAACCCCCTGCCTGGAGAGAGGCCTGGAGCTACATGTCCTGCACCAACCCCCTGCCAGTAGAGAGGGGGCTTGAGCTATAGGTCCAGCATCAACCCGCTGCCAGTAGAGGGGGGCTGGAGCTACAGGTCCAGCACCAACCCCCTGCCAGTAGAGGGCGGAGTGGAGCTACAGATTCAGGGGCAACCCCCTGGCTATAGAGGATGGCTGGAGCTACAGGTCCATCTCCAACCCCCTGCCAGTAGAGGTGGGGGGGGCCTAGAGCTTCAGGTCTAGCAGGAACCCCCTGCCTGGAGAGGGGCATGGAGCTACAGGTCCTGCATCAACCCGCTGCCAGTAGAGGGGGGCTGGAGCTACAGGTCCAGCACCATCCCCCTGCCAGTAGAGGAGGCTGGAGCTGTAGGTCAAGCACCAACCCCCTGCCAGTAGAGGGGGCTGGAGCTACAGGTTCATCACCAACCCCCTGCCAGTAGAGGGGGGGGGGCTGGAGCTACAGGTCCAGCACCAACCCCCTGCCAGTAGAGGGGGGGGGGCTGGAGCTACAAGTCGAGCATCAACCCGGTGCCAGGAGAGGAGGGCTGGAGGTACAGGTCCAGCTTCAACCCCCTGCCAGTGGAGGGGGGGGGGGCTGGAGCTACAGGTCCAGCACCAACCCCCTGCCAGTGGAAGGGGGGGGGGGGGCTGGAGCTACAGGTCGAGCATCAACCCGGTGCCAGGAGAGGAGGGCTGGAGCTACAGGTCCAGCTTCAACCCCCTGTTAGTAGAGGGGGGCTGGATCTACAGGTCCAGTACCAACCTCCTGCCAGTAGAGGGGGGCTGGAGCTACAGGTCCAGCATCAACTCCCTGCCATTAGAGGTAGCCTGGAGCTACAGGTCCAGCACCAACCCCCTGCCTGTAGAGGGTGCTGGAGCTACAGATTCAGGGCCAACCCCCTGCCAATAGAGGGGAGCTAGAGCTACAGGTCCAGCACCAACCCCCTGCTAGTAGGAAGGGGCTTGAGCTATAGGTTCAGCAGCAACCCCCCTGCCACTAAAGGGGGCTGGAGCTACAGATCCAGGGCCAACCCCCTGCCAGTAGAGGAGTGCTTTAGCTACAGATGCAGGACCACCCCCCCCCTCCCCTGCCAGTAGAGGAGGGCTGGAGCTAAAGCTACAGCACCAACCTCCTGCCAGTAGAGGGGGGCTGGAGCTACAGGTCCAGCACCAACCCCCTGCCAGTAGAGGAGGGCTGGAGCTACAGGTCCACCTCCAATCCCCTGCCAATAGAGGGGGGGGGGCTGGAGCTACAGGTCCAGCATCAACCCCTCCCCCTGCTAGTAGAGGGGGGCTGGAGCTTCAGGTCCAGCACCAACCCCCTGCCAGTAGAAAGGGGCTGGAGCTACAGGTCCAGCACCAATCCCCTGCCAATAGAGGGGAGGGGCTGGAGCTACAGGTCCAGCACCAACCCCCCCCAATCCTGCCAGTAGAGGGGGCTGGAGCTACAGATCCCACACCAACCCCCTGCCAGTAGAGGGGTCTGGAGCTACAAGTCCAACACCAACCCCCTGCCAGTAGAGGGGGGGCTGGAGCTACAGGTCCAACACCAACCCCCTGCCAGTAGATGGGGGCTGGAACTACAGGTCCAGCACCCACTCCTTGCCAGTAGTGTGGGGCTGGAGCTACAGGTCCAACACCAACCCCCTGCCAGTAAAGGGGGCTGGAGCTTCAGATCCTGCACCAACCCCCAGCCAGTAAAGGGGGGCTGGAGCTACACGTCAAGCACCAACCCCCTCCCAGTAGAGGGGGGCTGGAGCTATAGATCCAGCACCAACCCTCTTCCAGTAGAGGGGGGCTTGAGCTACAGGTCCGGCACCAACCCTCTTCCAGTAGAGGGGGCCTGGAACTACAGGTCCAGCACCTACCCCCTGTCAGTAGAGGGGGGTTGGAACTACTAGTCCTGCACCAACCCCTGCCAGTAGAGGGGACTGGAGCTACAGGTCCAGGACCAACCCCACCCTGCCCGAAGAGGGGGCTGCAGCTACAGGTCAAGCACCAACCCCAGCCAGTAGAGGAGGGCTAGAGCTACAGGTCAAGCACCAACCCCCTGCCAGTAGAGGAGGGCTGGAGCTACAGGTCAAGCACCAACCCCCTGCCAGTAGAGGAGGGCTGGAGCTACAGGTCCAGCACCAACCTCCTGCCAGTAGAGGAGGGCTGGAGCTACAGGTCAAGCACCAACCCCCTGCCAGTAGAGGAGGGCTGGAGCTACAGGTCCATCACCAACTCCCTTCTAGTAGAGGGGGGCTGGAGCTACAGGTCCAGCAACAACCCCCTGCCAGTTGAAGGGCTGGAGCTACAGGTCCAGAACCAACCCCCTGCCAGTAGAGGGGGGCTGGAGCTACAGATCCAACACTAACCCCATGCCAGAAGAAGGGGGCTAGAGCTACAGGTCTAGCACCAACCCCCAGCCAGTAGGGAGGGGGTTGGAGCTACAGGTCCAGCATAAACCCCCTGAGAGTAGAGGGGGCTGGAACTATTGGTTCAGCACCATCCTCTTGACAGTAGAGGGGACTGGAGCTACAGGTTCAGCACCAACCCCCCTGCCAGTAGAGGGGGGCTAAAGTTACAGGTCCAGCACAACCCCCTGCCAGTAGAGGGGGGCTGAAGCTACAGGTCTAGCACAACCCCCCTTCCAGTTGAGGGGGGCTGGAGCTACAGGTCCAGCACCAACCCCCTGCCAGTAGAGGGGGGGGGGTTGGTGCTACAGGTCCAGCACCAACCCCCTGCCAGTAGGGGGGGGGGCTGGAGCTACAGGTCCAGCATAATGGGGCTGTCACTGACCACAGGTGATAATGGGGCTGACACTGACCACAGGTGATAATGGGGCTGACAGTGACCACAGGTGATAATGGGGCTGACTCTGCCCACTGGTGATAATGGGGCTGACAGTGACCACAGGTGATAATGGGGCTGACACTGACCACAGGTGATAATGGAGCTGACACTGACCACAGGTCATAATGGGGCTGACACTGACCACAGGTGATAATGGGGCTGACACTGACCACAGGTGATAATGGGGCTGACACTGACCACTAGTGATAATGGGGCTGACACTGACCACAGGTCATAATGGGGCTGACACTGACCACAGGTGATAATGGGGCTGACACTGACCACAGGTCATAATGGGGCTGACACTGACCACAGGTCATAATGGGGCTGACACTGACCACAGGTCATAATGGGGCTGACACTGACCACTAGTGATAATGGGGCTGACACTGACCACAGGTCATAATGGGGCTGACACTGTCCACAGGTGATAATGGGGCTGACACTGACCACAGGTGATAATGGGGCTGACACTGACCACAGGTGATAATGGGGCTGACACTGACCACAGGTGATAATGAGGCTGACACTGCCTACTGGTGATAATGGGGCTGACAGTGACCACAGGTGATAATGGGGCTGACTCTGCCCACTGGTGATAATGGGGCTGACACTGACCACAGGTGATAATGGGGCTGACACTGACCACAGGTGATAATGGGGCTGACACTGACCACAGGTGATAATGGGGCTGACACTGACCACTAGTGATAATGGGGCTGACACTGACCACAGGTCATAATGGGGCTGACACTGACCACAGGTGATAATGGGGCTGACACTGTCCACAGGTGATAATGGGGCTGACACTGTCCACAGGTAATAATGGGGCTGACACTGACCACAGGTGATAATGGGGCTGACACTGTCCACAGGTCATAATGGGGCTGACACTGACCACAGGTCATAATGGGGCTGACGCTGATCACAAGTGATAATGGGGCTGACACTGACCACAGGTGATAATGGGGCTCTCTCTGCCCACTGGTGATAATGGGGCTGACACTGTCCACAGGTGATAATGGGGCTGACACTGACCACAGGTGATAATGGGGCTGACACTGTCCACAGGTCATAATGGGGCTGACACTGACCACAGGTCATAATGGGGCTGACACTGTCCACAGGTGATAATGGGGCTGTCACTGCCTACAGGTGATAATGGGGCTGACACTGTCCACAGGTGATAATGGGGCTGACACTGACCACATGTGATAATGGGGCTGACACTGACCACAGGTGATAATGGGGCTGACACTGACCACAGGTGATAATGGGGCTGACACTGACCACAGGTGATAATGGGGCTGACACTGACAACAGGTGATAATGGGGCTGACACTGTCCACAGGTGATAATGGGACTGACACTGACCACAAGTGATAATGGGGCTGACACTGTCCACAGGTAATAATGGGGCTGACACTGACCACAGGTGATAATGGTGCTGACACTGACCACAGGTAATAATGGTGCTGACACTGTCCACAGGTGATAATGGGGCTGACACTGACCACAGGTGATAATGGGGCTGACACTGTCCACAGGTAATAATGGGACTGACACTGACCACAGGTGATAATGGTGCTGACACTGTCCACAGGTGATAATGGGACTGACACTGACCACAGGTGATAATGGGGCTGACACTGACCACAGGTGATAATGGGGCTGACACTGTCCACAGGTAATAATGGGGCTGACACTGACCACAGGTGATAATGGTGCTGACACTGTCCACTGGTGATAATGGGACTGACACTGACCACAGGTGATAATGGGGCTGACACTGTCCACAGGTTGAGGACCTCCGCAGGATGAGGGAGCCCGTCAAGAGGCTGGTGGAGGCTGGCCGGGTGTTGGCCGTCCAGGAAAACCAAGATGGCCCCCGCTCCGCCAGGATAACTCTACAAGACGGACAGCTGTACCTCCACCCACTCCTGCGTCAGCCCACGCCCGCCGACGCCCACGCCCTCCAGGATACTTTATTACACCCACTAGTCTTACTGACATTACTGATTTACTGAGTTATCATAACTAATATGATAACATTTTGTTATAGTTATCAGCATGATTTATTTCATTTCCTGCAGGAGAGTGAGGTTGTGGGCGTGCTGGAGCCCTCCTGCACCCTGGCGTTCCTTGACCTCGGGTGGGCGGGGTCAACAAGAGGGCGGGTCACCATCCGGCTGACCCCTGACACTCCGCTGGCCAGACAGTTTGTGTTGTTGTGTACGGGCCAGCGGGGCCACACCTTCCGCAACACTAAACTGTTGGAGGTGTGGGACAAGGGTGAGCCGGGGGAGTGTGTGGGGGGCGGAGACTACGAGAGTAATGATCGTAAGGGAGGAGCCCCACTGCTGCCTGACCTCCAGGGGCAGTACCGGGAGTCAGCCCGGGCAGGAGCTGTGTTGGCCAGGTCGCGGCCGGGTTGTCCCAGGAGTGCCCAGTTCGCCATCACCACCAGGGACCTCCATGGTGGTGTCCAGTGGTTAAATGTCTTCGGTGATGTGGTGAGCGGCCTGGATGTGGTGAGGGCAGCAGTCAACCACAGTGACATTAGGGAGGTGACTGTGGTTGACTGTGGTGTTGTGCTGCCACTCTAGTTCACTGTACTACCACCATCACTACTGTGGTGTTGTGCTGCCACTCTAGTTCACTGTATCACAACCATCACTACTGTGTTGTTGTGCTGCCTCTCTAGTTCACTGTACCACCACCATCACTTCTGTGGTGTTGTGCTGTCACTCTAGTTCACTGTACCATCACCATCACTACTGTGGTGTTGTGCTGCCACTCTAGTTCACTGTACCACCATCATCACTACTGTGGTGTTGTGCTGCCACTCTAGTTCACTGTACCATCACCATCACTACTGTCGTGTTGTGCTGCCACTCTAGTTCACTGTACCACCACCATCACTACTGTGGTGTTGTGCTACCTCTCTAGTTCACTGTACCACCACCATCACTACTGTGGTGTTGTGCTGCCACTCTAGTTCACTGTACCATCACTACTGTGGTGTTGTGCTGCCACTCTAGTTCACTGTACCATCACTACTGTGGTGTTTTCCTGCCACTCTAATTCACTGTACCATCACCATCACTACTGTGGTGGTGTGCTGCCACTCTAGTTCACTGTACCATCACCATCACTACTGTGGTGTTGTGCTGCCATTGTAGTTCACTGTACCACCATCATCACTACTGCGGTGTAGTGCTGCCACTCTAGTTCACTGTACCATCACTACTGTGGTGTTGTGCTGCCATTCTAGTTCACTGTACCACCACCATCACTACTGTGGTGTTGTGCTGCCACTCTAGTTCACTGTACCATCACCATCACTACTGTGGTGTTGTGCTGCCACTCTAGTTCACTGTACCATCACTACTGTGGTGTTGTGCTGTCACTCTAGTTCACTGTACCATCACCATCACTACTGTGGTGTTTTGCTGCCTCTCTAGTTCACTGTACCATCACCATCACTACTGTGGTGTTGTGCTGCCACTCTAGTTCACTTTATCATCACTACTGTGGTGTTTTGCTGCCACTCTAGTTCACTGTACCATCACCATCACTACTGTCGTGTTGTGCTGCCACTCTAGTTCACTGTACCACCACCATCACTACTGTGGTGTTGTGCTGCCACTCTAGTTCACTGTACCACCACCATCACTACTGTGGTGTTTTGCTACCTCTCTAGTTCACTGTACCACCACCATCACTACTGTGGTGTTGTACTGCCACTCCAGTTCACTGTACCATCACTACTGTGGTGTTGTGCTGCCACTCTAGTTCACTGTACCATCACTACTGTGGTGTTGTGCTGCCACTCTAGTTCACTGTATCACCACCATCACTACTGTGGTGTTGTGCTGCCACTCTAGTTCACTGTACCACCACCATCACTACTGTTTTGTTGAGCTACCACTCTAGTTCACTGTACCATCACCATCACTACTGTGGTGTTGTACTGCCACGCTAGTTCACTGTACCATCACCATCACTACTGTGGTGTTGTGTTGCCTCTCTAGTTCACTGTACCATCACTACTGTGGTGTTGTGCTGCCACTCTAGTTCACTGTACCATCACCATCACTACTGTGGTGTTGTGCTGCCACTCTAGTTCACTGTACCTTCACTACTGTGGTGTTGTGCTGCCACTCTAGTTCACTGTACCATCACTACTGTGGTGTTGTGCTGCCACTCTAGTTCACTGTACCACCACCATCACTACTGTGGTGTTGTGCTTCCACTCTAGTTCGCTGTACCATCACTACTGTGGTGTTGTGCTGCCACTCTAGTTCACTGTACCATCACTACTGTGGTGTTGTGCTGCCACTCTAGTTCACTGTACCACCACCATCACTACTGTGGTGTTGTCCTGCCACTCTAGTTCACTGTACCACCACCATCACTACTGTGGTGTTGTGCTGCCACTCTAGTTCACTGTACCATCACCATCACTACTGTGGTGTTGTGCTACCACTCTAGTTCACTGTACCATCACTACTGTGGTGTTGTGCTACCACTCTAGTTCACTGTACCATCACTACTGTGGTATTGTGCTGCTACTCTAGTTCACTGTACCAGCACCATCACTAATGTGGTGTTGTGCTACCACTCTAGTTCACTGTACCATCACTGTACCATCACTACTGTGGTGTTGTGCTGCCACTCTAGTTCACTGTACCATCACCATCACTACTGTGGTGTTGTGCTACCACTCTAGTTCACTGTACCATCACTACTGTGGTGTTGTGCTGCCACTCTAGTTCACTGTACCATCACCATCACTACTGTGGTGTTGTGCTGCCACTCAAGTTCACTGTACCATCACCATCACTACTGTGGTGTAGTGCTGCCACTCTAGTTCACTGTACCATCACCATCACAACTGTGGTGTTGTGCTACCACTCTAGTTCACTGTACCATCACCATCACTACTGTGGTGTTGTGCTGCCTCTCTAGTTCACTGTACCATCACTACTGTGGTGTTGTGCTGCCACTCTAGTTCACTGTACCACCACCATCACTACTGTGATGGTGTGCTGCCACTCCAGTTCACTGTACCACCACCATCACTACTGTGGTGTTGTGCTGCCACTCTAGTTCACTGTACCACCACCATCACTACTGTGGTGTTGTGCTGCCACTCTAGTTCACTGTAACACCACCATCATTAATGTGGTGTTGTGCTGTCACTCTAGTTCACTGTACCATCACCATCACTACTGTGGTGTTGTGCTGCCACTCTAGTTCACTGTACCATCACTACTGTAGTGTTGTGCTGCCACTCTAGTTCACTGTACCACCACCATCACTAC
>NC_091166.1:2522985-2566633 GCF_040958095.1 Procambarus clarkii
CTCCATGTACTTTTGTCCAGGTCTTCTTGAAGGGCATGACAATCATCTAAGTTTCTTATCCTTCCTATTATCTTAGCATCATCAGCAAACATGTTCATATAATTCTGTATACCAACTGGTAGATCATTTATGTAGACAATAAACATCACTGGTGCAAGAACTGAACCCTGTGGTACTCCACTTGTGACATTTCTCCAGTCCGATACATTGCCTCTGATCACAGCCCTCATTTTTCTATGTCAGAAAATTTTTCATCCATGTTAGAAGCATACCTGTCACTCCTCCAATATTTTCCAGTTTCCAGAACAACCTCTTATGTGGAACTCTGTCGAAAGCCTTTTTTAGGTCCAGATAGATGCAGTCAACCCAACCATCTCTTTCCTGTAATATCTCTGTTGCTCGATCATAGAAAATGAGTAAATTCGATACACAGGATCTTCCAGATCGAAAACCATACTGTCTGTCTGATATTATATCATTTCTCTCCAGGTGTTCTACCCATTTAGTTTTAGTTATTTTTTTCCAATATTTTGACTATTACACTTGTTAATGATACCGGTCTATAATTAAGGGGGTCTTCTCTGCTTCCATTTTGTCGATTGGAACTATGTTAGCCTTTTTCCACATATCAGCTACAACTCCTGTATACAGGGATGCCTGAAAAATCAGTTGAAGAGGAATGCTGAGCTCAGGTGCACATTCTCTCAGAACCCATTGTGAAACTCCATCTGGACCAACTGCTTTGTTCTTATTTAGCTCCTTGAGCATTTTTTCCACTTCTTCTCTGGACACCTCTATGTGCTCTATGTTGTTCTCTGGAATTCTTATTGTACCTGGTTCCCTGAAGATTTCATTTTGTACAAACACACTTTGGAACTTTTTGTTTAATGTTTCACACATTTCCTTTTCATTTTCCGTGAATCTATTTCCCATTTTCAACCTCTGAATATTATCCTTTACCTGCAATTTGTTGTTTATGAATTTATAGAACAGACCTGGTTCTGTTTTGCATTTGTCTGCAATCCCTTTTTCAAAATTTCTTTCTGCCTCTCTCCTCACTGCCGTGTAGTTGTTTCTCGCATCTTTGTATTGCTGGTATGTTTGGGGGTTCGGCCTCTTCCTGTATTGATTCCATTTTTGTGTCGTTTGGTCTCTGGCCCTCACGCACGCAAGGTGAGTCCTTGCTAGTGCTGGGTGCTGGTCCAGTTGCCTGGGCATCCTCGGAAGGTGAGTCCTTGCTAGTGCTGGGTGCTGGTCCAGTTGCCTGGGCATCCTCGGAAGGTGAGTCCTTGCTTGTGCTGGGTGATGGTCCAGTTGCCTGGGCATCCTCGGAAGGTGAGTCCTTGCTAGTGCTGGGTGCTGGTCTAGTTGCCTGGGCATCCTCGGAAGGTGAGTCCTTGCTTGTGATGGGTGCTGGTCCAGTTGCCTGTGAGTCCTTGCTAGTGCTGGGTGCTGGTCCAGTTGCCTGGGTATCCTCGGAAGGTGAGTCCTTGCTAGTGCTGGGTGCTGGTCCAGTGGCCTGGACATCCTTAGAAGGTGTGTCCTTGCTAGTGCTGGTCCAGTGGCCTGTACATCCTTAGAAGGTGTGTTCTTGCTAGTGCTGGGTGCTGGTCCAGTTGCCTGGGCATCCTCAGCAGGTGAGTCCTTGCTAGTGCTGGGTGCTGGTCCAGTTGCCTGGACATTCTCAGGAGGCGAGTCCTTGCTAGTGCTGGTCCAATTGCCTGGGCATCCTCGGATCGTGAGTCCTTGCTAGTGCAGGGTGCTGGTCCTGTAGGCCTACTGTGAAACCGTACCAAAAACTTTTGAATCTTAGTTTGTTTCTTTGTTGTGAGTTTCATTATAATATCTTTCATGTCCTTTAGGTGCTGGTAATAATCTGTCAGCTCTTCATTATCAGTTACATCAACCAAATCAAGCAGATCATTAACCTTTTGCAATGATGCAGCATATGGAATAGGTAACACACTATCATCTTCCTCTTTCACATCCTCATCATTATTACCAGTAACACACTGGATAATCTCAGTATCAGTTAATTCAATATAACCTGGATCATCAGCATCATTATCTAACCACTCAGTCACATCAGAAAGTTGCAAATCTTCCTCACCTTCATCTCTGAATGTCTCAAAAATCGCATTATCAAAGCACTCAAAATCATAGTCATCTTCGTCTTTATTCTAACCAGGTACCGGACTCAGAATTTTATTCCATGCATTCTTTTATGTGGTGACCTTCAACTCGCTCCATTCCTTGGCCTAGTTGTAAATTGCATCTTTAATTGAATATTTCTTGAAATTTTCTAGTGTTCTACTAACTTCGTATCCTTATTAGGCATCTCGTCTTCCTCAGAGAGCAGAACTTCCAAAATATCTGAATTCATAGCTCTTTTATAAAGCCTTTGAGAGCATAGATAACCCCTAATCCATGGGCTGTATTACAGATGTAGTGTTTGGTGGTAAAGCCATACATGTTATTTTGCCATCAGGCGATGTTAATTTAGCAATGGGGTGAGCTGGGGCATTGTCAGTCAACAACATTGCCTTTACCTCAGCAGGATGAATTCTACACATATTGATCTGCTGCTTTTTTACTTCTTTACAAAAATGATTCTGGAACCAATCCTCAAAAATAATCTGTGTGAACCAGGCATTTTTTGTGTTGTAGTAGATGACAGGTAATCTGTTCATGCAGTTTTTCAATGCTCTGAGGTTGGCAGATTTCCCAACAATTGCGCACTTTGTTCGGTGACTGCCATCTGCGTTACAGCACAATAATGCTGAAATTCTTTCCTTCTTTACCTTGCAACTAGGAATACTCTTCTCAAGCCTGAAGGTCAAAGTGTTTCTTTGAAGGCATTTCCAGTTAAAGCCTGTTACATCTGCATTGTACACTTAAAACCAGCTTAGATTATTAGATATAATGTGCTGAGAAAGTTTATGCTTATATGCATTAGCACTTCCAACATCTGCACTTAATGCCTCGCCACAAATTTTCTTGTTAATGATGCCATACCTTTCTTTAAATTGACATACCCATTCAGTGCTAGCCTTGAAATTGTCAATGTTTAACTTTACAGCAAGTCTTTCAGCTGCATTTCTAATAGAATCAACTGAAACAGCAATTCCTTTCACACCATGCTGTGTAAACCATTTAAATACAGACGAGTCCAAATCCGTATACTTAGCAGGCCTCAATTTTTCCTGTTGCCTATTGCATCAGTTTGAGCAAAGAATTTCTTAATATTATCCTTCTGCTTTTTTATATCACAAATTGTAGCTTTACCAATGTTGAATTCTTGGGCGAGTCGAGTGACAGAGTATCCACGCTCTGCTTTCTCTGTTAAGTCAACTGTCTGATCAATTGACAAATGTTTTCTCTTTTATTTTATACCTTCAATACCATGAATGCTGCTCTGAGACATCTTGATAGATTAAATGAGTTCAAACAGTAAAAATTGTTCAAATTTATCACAAAATCCTTCACGCGCGAGCCCGACGTTTTTACCCCAGGAAGAGGAGAAGCACATGGTGCCAGCCATCTCATCCAGGCCCAATGCGTTGACATGACCTGTGCTTATTTTATAGGCATACTCAAAATTTAATGTACATATTGACTGTTACAAGTTGTTTTATTTAAAATATTATTATTGTTATAATTAGAGAAATATTGTTAGTTTGAAGTTTTATGCATTTTATACAGTACAGTTCTGTATTAACCCTTAAGCTGTGCATGGCATACATATACAACAGGACCTGATGGCAAAGTTCAATTTCTCAAATTTGCTCTAATGCTTTCCAAGTTTTTGTGCATACTAGCAAATCCTGCAACTTTGTCTAAATGATCATAAACGTAACTTGTAAAGTAAGAAAATAAAAAATAATTATAAAATTGAATATTGAAAACTTCAGATATTGAGATAAGCTGCAAAAATATAAACTATCACTAATTGTTCATTTGGTGTTATTATGCTCTCAGAATAGTATATGATCTTCATTTTCATAGATTTAGAATATATGTTTTCAGTTTAGTTTACTGTAAAAAATATCATCAATGTGGCATTTGAATTATGCGCCAAATTTAGAAAAAAAATTGATAGCTACAAATGTTCAGGGTTTGTGAAAAATCCATTCTAATAGGATTGTAGAACAGACAACTGTGCACAATATTTGTAAAAATCGTGAGAATCGGTCAGAAACTGAATTTTTTGAAGCTGACTCAAAGTTTTAGAGATAATTGAAGTTAAATTTATCGATAATGAATAAGGTAGTTCTAATTCATTAATTTACTTATATGTTTTAATAAACGTTGTTTGGCATTCGTACTCAAATATGTGAAAGTTGTAGGTCAATATGTGTTGGAATGATGTCAAGAAAAAATACCCCCCACCCCAAAAAAAAAAAAAAACTAAATACTGTATAGGAAAAATTATAATGATTTAGGGGATAAAAATATATATAGTGGCACCTCGATTAACGAGTTTAATCCTTTCTGGCACCGAGCTCGTTATGTGGAAAACTCGTCTTTAGAAACAAATTTCCCCATATAAAATAAAGGAAATAAATTTAATCCGTTCCACTCACAAAAATATCCATACTTGTATGACATTTTATAATGTAAATATAATACTGCACATGTATTTATGAATGTTTTGTTGTACTATTTTCATGTTTACCTTATGAAGAGTCGTTGCTTGCTTGAATGAGACGATGGGGAGGTGGGAAGGAGGAGAGGGGTTATGGTGTGGCAGGAGAATCCACCTCTGAATCAGGGGGCTCTCTCGGAATTTCTCCCCACTGGGACCGGATTGTGGTTCACTATCACTGGCTCTTCTTTTCTCTACTTTTCCAAAGAACGTATCTATTGACAATTGCTTGTCTTTGTTTTAGGATGTTCCTAAAACGAGTCGGCAAATTGTCATTAAACATGTTCACACACAAGGTTGTCACTGCTTTATCAGGGCAGCTTTTCCAAGAATGCGGTCACCTTTTCAAACATTCCCAACACTTCCCTGATCTCACTGAAAGAGGCAGCATCCTCCCTTACCTCCTACCCCCTTACTAATGGTGCAAATTGTTGATGAGGATCTGCCATACTCCATTGTGAGATCAGTCACACAGACACCACGCTCATGCTTTGCTATAATTTCCTTCTTCAAATCCATAGTAATTGTGTGTTTCTTCCTCTTGACAAGACTATCTTTAACAAGCAGCTTCTTTGGCGACATCTTGCGTTACAAATTGTTTTCACAAAACCACAAAATACTGAAAGAAAAGCACAAATAAATGCAGAGGGATGCTTGTCATGCGCGATACAACAACAACACTGGCGTCGGAGGCGTCCGAGAATTTGTGAGAACCCGCGAGACGCTAGGAAGCACCATGTGGTTTTGCTCGTTAATAGAGGTGAAGCTCGTCAATAGAGACAAATTTGCTGTGAGTGGCTCACTCGTTACTCGAAATGATCTTAGATACAGCCGCTCGTTAATCGAGGTGCCACTGTACTTTATAAAAGTGATAAAGCCCTGATCATCAAAAACCGCCTAAAGAGACAAAGAAAATAGAATTTGAAATCTGTGAAAAACTCAGTCAAAAGAAATTCAAAGTCCCAAGTTCTGCCAGTTGTGACTGATTTATTGGGTGACCAATTTCATTCTATCTTGACATAGTTAGGGATGGGTATGCACTCTCCAGGATGTAGAGGTTACATCAAAATGAGATAATAAACAAGGGAGATAAAAAATATATATATTTTTTGGATATTGGTGACAGTAACAGATATTAACATTAGGCAATACATTTTTATGATATTTAACAAAATAGAGCATGATAACATACTCATTATTATTGGTATTATGATGCATCACTCAGCAATGCTATACAGGCACCAGCTGCATATCCACTTTGTGGACACTTCTTGCTACTATTCTTCTTCTTTGTACATTGTACAAGTGCTTGCATCTCTTTATTACTGCATTATCCCTCAGTTCCAGTTAATAGGAGCTGTTCTCCTTATCAACAAAATGTTCTCCTTTTAAAAAAAATTGTCTAAAATACATTTTTGAAAATATTAGGATGAAACTTGCATGACGCTTATGCCAATAAGTTGGAGATTTGTCTAACATTTAATATTAATTTTCACATAATTCAAATATTTTTTGCCCAGCCCCAGCTTTTACAGCCCAGGCTGTAGCAGCTTTAGGGTTAATGCATGTGGTTTGTATTACATAGGCTGTTAGAGAGGGAGGGGAGGCAACCGAGAACCCGCCCATACCCCTTCCCCTTTCCTGCCCCACCCTCCTTACTCCTGCCCACCCTCCATACTCCTGTCCACCCTCCTTACTCCTGCCCACCCTCCTTACTCCTGCCCTCCCTCCATACTCCTGCCCACCCTCCTTACTCCTGCCCCCCTCCTACTCCTGCCCATCCTCCTTACTCCTGCCCACCCTCCTTACTCCTGCCCACCCTCCTTACTCCTGCCCATCCTCCATACTCCTGCCCACCCTCCTTACTCCTGCCCACCCTCCTTACTCCTGCCCACCCTCCTTACTCCTGCCCACCCTCCTTACTCCTGCCCACCCTCCTTACTCCTGCCCACCCTCCATACTCCTGCCCACCCTCCTTACTCCTACCCACCCTCCATACTCCTGCCCACCCTCCTTACTCCTGCCCACCCTCCTTACTCCTGCCCACCTCTTACTCTGCCCACCCTCCATACTCCTGCCCACCCTCCTTACTCCTGCCCACCCTCCATACTCCTGCCCACCCTCCTTACTCCTGCCCACCCTCCTTACTCCTGCCCACCCTCCATACTCCTGCCCACCCTCCTTACTCCTGCCCACCCTCCTTACTCCTGCCCACCCTCCATACTCCTGCCCACCCTCCTTACTCCTGCCCACCCTCCTTACTTTTGCTCAAAGTACAATACCTAAAAAATATTATTAAATTTTTCTAAAAATGTACTATGTTTTGGTGGGAAAAATTTAGTCATAGAAACCTTAAATTTGTTTTATTTTGCCTAATAGGTAATACTGCTTCCATCTCTGCTCGGCTCCCAAGGACGATAGCAGACACAACTTCTGCCCATTAATGATGGTAAGGACAGTTTTATTCTTACTGTACTACCAGTGTGTGTGTGTGTATCATATTGTTATTAACTAGTGATGGTAAGTATATTTATTATGTTGCCATTAACTAGTGATGCTGAGCGTATTAACCCTTTAAGTGCGCAACACATCATATGATGGGTTAAGTGACTTGCAGTAACTTGTGCTCCACATCATATGATGCATTGGAGTACCGCGCAAGATTTGAAAGGCCCGCGGGTAGAGGGGACTCCCATACGCTGCTTAGGGGTTATAGTAAACAGACACCATTTTGTAAAAAAAAATCCAGCTCACACTACCATCGCGTGGGAGGCATCAGTTACCCAGCAGCCACCATGTCGAGCGCACGGCCGAACGCTTATCGGGCGCGCACCACGCAATCACTCGTCCAAGAGCAAATAACCAGTGAATTATTTTCTGATGGTGAGGAAAGTAATTTTGATAACTGATATTGATAAAGACTACACACAATTGACCGATGATAGTAGCACTGACAGTGAAAATGAGATACAGCCGCCTCCCATGGCGAGGCCTATACTGTATGCTCACCCATACCACTTAGCCCAGTGTCTACTCCAATTCACCCTCGACCACACAGTTCATGTGATTATTTAGAGTCTGAGGATATTTTCGGTAACAAGTCAGAGGAAGGTGACTCTTTTTCTGGTTTTAGTGAAGTGGAATCAGAACATAGTGTTACCGAGCCTGGTGCCAGTACCAGTGGTGTTACTGGGCAAGAATTTGTTACGTCAGCAGTGTCTCGCCCAGCCAAGCGCCGCCGCATGGAACACGCCGCCGAGGCACCAAGAGTAGTGTAGTGATGGTGATGTTCTCGGGTAGTGTACTCACCTAGTTGTGCTTGCGGGGGATGAGCTCTGGCTCTTTGGTCCCGCCTCTCAACTGTCAATCAACAGGTGTACAGGTTCCTGAGCCTATTGGGCTCTATCATATCTACACTTGAAACTGTGTATGGAGTCAGCCTCCACCATATCACTTCCTAATGCATTCCATTTGTCAACCACTCTGACACTAAAAAAGTTCTTTCTAATATATCTGTGGCTCATTTGGGCACTCAGTTTCCACCTGTGTTCCCTAGTGCGTGTGCCCTTGTGTTAAACAGCCTGTCTTTATCAACCCTGTCGATTCCCTTGAGAATCTTGAATGTGGTGACCATGTCCCCCCTAACTCTTCTGTCTTCCAACGAAGTGAGGTTTAATTCCCGTAGTCTCTCCTCGTAGCTAATACCTCTCAGCTCGGGTACTAGTCTGGTGGCAAACCTTTGAACCTTTTCCATTTTAGTCTTATGCTTGACTAGATATGGACTCCATGCTGGAGCCGCATACTCCAGGATTGGTCTGACATATGCGGTATATAATGTTCTGAAAGATTCCTTACACAAGTTTCTAAAGGCCGTTCTTATGTTAGCCAACCTGGCATATGCTGCTGATGTTATCCTCTTGATATGAGCTTCAGGGGACAGGTCTGGCGTGATACCAACCCCCAGGTCTTTCTCTCTGACTCTTGAAGTATTTCATCTCCCAAATGGTACCTTGTATCTGGTTTCCTGCTTCCTACCCCTATCTTCATTACATTACATTTGCTTGGGTTAAACTATAACAGCCATTTGTTCGACCATTCCTGCAGCTTGTCCAGGTCTTCTTGAAGCCTCAAACTGTCCTCCTCTGTCTTAATCCTTCTCATAATTTTGGCGTCGTCAGCAAACATTGAGAGGAATGAGTCTATACCCTCTGGGAGATCATTTACGTATATCAGAAACAGGATAGGTCCAAGTACAGAGCCCTGTGGGACTCCACTGGTGACTTCACGCCAGTCTGAGGTCTCACCCCTCACTGTAACTCTCTGCTTTCTATTGTTTAGGTACTCCCTTATCCACTGGAGCGCGCTACCAGTTACTCCTGCCTGTTTCTCCAGCTTATGCATCAACCTTTTATGGGGTACTGTGTAGTGTGGTGGTGATCACGTGCTTCCACCTTATGTGCACGTAGCGGCCGTACTGTGCGTAAACGGGCTTCAGCTCCTGGTCCGCTGTGTACATCACTTCCTCGCCGTCGTGCCCCTGTTGCGTCTCGCAGGACACCAGGTGTACTAGTGTGGAGTGATGGTGCTGGTTTTGTTCCTCGAATTCCTGCCTTTGACAATAAAGATGGGATTACCGAGCTTTTTCCTGATAATGGAGAGGATATGAGTGAATTTTACACTCATATCCTATTTTATTTTACAGCATTCTATGATGAGCCGCTCATGGAATATATTGTACACCAAACGAACCTTCATGCGGCTCATCTCATTAGAAGAGAGATAACAGAATTTTCATGATTGCAACATTGGAAAACCAGCAGGAATGAAGAAGAAATAAATTCTTTTTTCTACAAAGTGATAGGGGTAGGCAAACCAGTAAAGTGGTACATAAAGGCAAACCAACAAAATCAATAGAGAGAGGGGGAGTGAAGAATAAGGAGAGGGGGAACAAGTTCCTGAAGATTGCATACACCAACATAGATGGAGTGAGATCGAAGATACTGGAGTTAAGTGATGTAATACAGCTGCAGACACCAGACATTGTTGCACTCACGGAGACAAAACTTGAAGATGTAATTTTAAATGAGGTCATATTCCCAAGGGGCTACTCAATTTGGAGACGGGACAGAAAAATTAGGAAAGGCGGTGGCGTTGCTGTGCTGGTAAAAGAACACCTAAAGGTGAAGGAAATAATGACTGCCAATCCACAAGAAGTTGACATAATAGCACTAGAGATCTGCTATGAGGATGATAAACTAATGATGATAAATGCATATAGTCCACCGCCAAGCAGCACATGGTCAAAGGAGCTAGATAATAAATGTGAAGGTCTTATAACAATAATGAGAGAGATTATAGCGAGAGCGGATAACGATAGATCACGACTGTTGATAGTCGGTGACTTCAACTTGAAATCCATAGACTGGGAAGCATATGAAGCTAAAACAGAAGATTTTTGGACCTGTAAATTTGTAGACCTCATCCTGGAAACATTCTTGTATCAACATGTTAAACAAGCTACGAGGATGAGGGAAGGGGACGTTCCCTCCATGCTAGATTTGATATTTACCAGGAAGGAGGAAGAGATATTTGACATTCAGTACCTTCCTCCCTTGGGTAAAAGTGACCATGTCTTTTTGGGAATAAAGTATGCAATGCGTTATAAGCTGGAAGAAAATAAGGAGGTTGAAGCAGTTGAAAAACCAGACTTCAGGAGAGGACATTATGGTGACCTTAGAAATTTTTTTAGTGAGTATAATTGGACAGACTTGATGCTAGGCAAGGAAGTGAATGAGATGTATGGCAAGTTTTGTGAAATATATG
Organism: Procambarus clarkii; assembly: GCF_040958095.1. Lineage (NCBI taxonomy): Eukaryota > Metazoa > Arthropoda > Malacostraca > Decapoda > Cambaridae > Procambarus > Procambarus clarkii. Next base: position 2,533,454 of record NC_091166.1, read on the forward strand.
ATAAAGGCACAAAAAAATTTATACCAAAACAGAGATGCAGAACTAGGAAACAGGATTGGTTCAATAGAAATTGCGAGAGGGCTAGAGACCGAAAGACACAAAAATGGAATCAATACAGGAAGAGGCCGAACCCCCAAACATACCAGCGATACAAAGATGCGAGAAACAACTACACGGCAGTGAGGAGAGAGGCAGAAAGAAATTTTGAAAAAGGGATTGCGGACAAATGTAAAACAGAACCAGGTCTATTCTATAAATTCATAAACAACAAATTGCAGGTAAAGGATAATATTCAGAGGTTGAAAATGGGAAATAGATTCACGGAAGATGAAAAGGAAATGTGTGAAACACTAAACGAAAAGTTCCAAAGTGTGTTTGTACAAAATGAAATCTTTAGGGAACCAGATACAATAAGAATTCCAGAGAACAACATAGAACACATAGAGGTGTCTAGAGACGAAGTGGAAAAAATGCTCAAGGAGCTCGGTAAGAACAAAGCAGCTGGCCCAGATGGCGTTTCACCATGGGTTCTGAGAGAATGTGCATCTGAGCTCAGCATTCCACTTCACCTGATCTTTCAGGCATCCCTGTGTACAGGAATCGTAGCAGACGGGTGGAAACAGGCTAACATAGTTCCAATCTACAAAAGTGGCAGCAGGGAAGACCCCCTCAATTATAGACCTGTATCATTAACAAGTGTAATAGTGAAAGTATTGGAAAAACTAATCAAAACTAAATGGGTAGAACACCTAGAGAGAAATGATATAATATCAGACAGACAGTATGGTTTTCGATCTGGAAGATCCTGTGTATCGAATTTACTCAGTTTCTATGATCGAGCCACAGAGATATTACAGGAAAGAGATGGTTGGGTTGACTGCATCTATCTGGACCTAAAAAAGGCTTTCGACAGAGTTCCACATAAGAGGTTGTTCTGGAAACTGGAAAATATTGGAGGGGTGACAGGTAAGCTTCTATCATGGATGAAAAATTTTCTGACTGATAGAAAAATGAGGGCAGTAATCAGAGGCAATGTATCAGAATGGAGAAATGTCACAAGTGGAGTACCACAGGGTTCAGTTCTTGCACCAGTGATGTTTATTGTGTACATAAATGATCTACCAGTTGGTATACAGAATTATATGAACATGTTTGCTGATGATGCTAAGATAATAGGAAGGATAAGAAATTTAGATGACTGTCATGCCCTTCAAAAAGACCTGGACAAAATAAGTATATGGAGCACCACTTGGCAAATGGAATTTAATGTTAATAAATGTCATGTTATGGAATGTGGAATAGGAGAACATAGACCCCACACAACCTATATATTATGTGAGAAATCTTTAAAGAATTCTGATAAAGAAAGAGATCTAGGAGTGGTTCTAGATAGAAAACTATCACCTGAGGACCACATAAAGAATATTGTGCAAGGAGCCTATGCTATGCTTTCTAACTTCAGAATTGCATTTAAATACATGGATGGCGATATACTAAAGAAATTGTTCATGACTTTTGTTAGGCCAAAGCTAGAATATGCAGCTGTTGTGTGGTGCCCATATCTTAAGAAGCACATCAACAAACTGGAAAAGGTGCAAAGACATGCTACTAAGTGGCTCCCAGAACTGAAGGGCAAGAGCTACGAGGAGAGGTTAGAAGCATTAAATATGCCAAAACTAGAAGACAGAAGAAAAAGAGGTGATATGATCACTACATACAAAATAGTAACAGGAATTGACAAAATCGACAGGGAAGACTTCCTGAGACCTGGAACTTCAAGAACAAGAGGTCATAGATTTAAACTAGCTAAACACAGATGCCGAAGAAATATAAGAAAATTCACCTTCGCAAATAGAGTGGTAGACGGTTGGAACAAGTTAAGTGAGAAGGTGGTGGAGGCCAAGACCGTCAGTAGTTTCAAAGCGTTATATGACAAAGAGTGCTGGGAAGACGGGACACCACGAGCGTAGCTCTCATCCTGTAACTACACTTAGGTAATTACTTAGCGGACCAATGTAGGTGAAATGTATGTGTTTTTAGCAATATGTTTGTTGATGAAGCACTGTGTCAAACACGCTATCACAGATTACTGGAGCAAAGATCTGACTATTTCAACACCTTTCTTAGGGAAATATATATCCCGAGATAGGTTTCATATACTCCTCAGGTGTCTGCATTTTGCATGTAATGAGGACCGGGCAGAGGATGATAGACTTTGGCGAGTGAGACACTATATGAATGAAGTGATTGATAAGTTCAGAGATTTTTACGTACCAGCACAGAAGCTGGTGATTGACGAATCCTTTGTGCTTTTCAAAGGATATGTTTCATTCAAGCAGTATATTCCCTCCAAACAAAACAGATTTGGATTGAAATTCTTTGTACTGTGTGACTGTGAAACAGGATATGTATTACACATGATTCTGTATTCAGCTAGTGATGTAGACATTCCCGGTAACGACGAACATGGTTTCTCGGGTAGTGTGGTGAAGTCACTGATGGCACCATGGATGAACAAGGGCCACATCTTATACACAGATAATTACTATACAAGTCCATTGCTAACTAAGTTTTTGGTTGAAAATAGAACTGGATTGGTTGGCACAGTAAGGCACGAAGGAGGGAAATGCCAGTGTTTGACGGTAGACTCTCAGTTGGTGAGTGCCAGTTACGGAAATGTGATCAAATACTCTCGGTTCGGTGGAAAGACAAGAGAGAAGTGAACATGCTGACAACCATTCATGAGGGTACAATGTTGAACAGTGGCAAGGTGAACTGTGTAACGAAAGAACCAGTATATAAGCCAGATTGTGTTCTTGACTATACTGTAATATCAACATGCGTTTGATTAATAAGGCTAACATGATGGTTGGCACTATCGAGTGTGTGCGGAAAACATTGAAATGGACGAAAAAAGATTTTTTCCATCATGTTGACATGAGCATGTTGAACTGCTATAATATGTATCTGGTGAAAACTGGACGTAAACCTAGTTTCCGTGCGTTTGCTTTTACACTTGCAACACAGTTATTAGCAAAGCTTGGTAAAGATGTCCCTGGCATGCAAAGACCAATCATGAACCCAGTGTTGCAGCATGCTGTAACACCCACGCTTGCTCACATGGAGGCCTTTCAGCAACACAGACTAAAACATTTGCCACCAGCTGGAAAGCGTGCAATAGGCCAACATGAATGCCTAGTATGTAAAACAACAAAAAGGAGAGTACAGAAACGTAAAGTGGTGCAAACATGGTGTGAAGCGTGTGCAGTTCCATTGTGTGCTGTCGACTGCTTCAACGACTACCACTCTCTCTAAGAATTCTAAATGTGCAATAATAGTGCAAAAGCCTGTACATAGTGCATGCTTGTGTGTACATATAATAATGAACATTGTGATACATAATATAATGGCATAATGGAAAACATTTGTGTGCACATGTGTATACTCGATGTATGTAACATTTATTGACAATGACTGTGATGTAACATTATGTGCAACACAATTGTGACTAATATTGCTAATAAAATAGGCCTAAACACTGTAAATAATGCCGCGAAAATAAATTCGTGGCAACTCTGGCTGCTTGAAGACCGCGCGCGACGCCTCTGGGACACACCGTGCATGAGCGATCATGCATGGTGTGACGTCATCTCCCATCTTGTCGGCTCAATTACGTCGTCGGTAAGTTCAATTGAATTTTTTGTTCTCATGGTCAGGGAACACGACTTAACAGGTTGGGAAGAAAAATTTTTTTTTTTTTTTTTTGGTATGCGCCTGTGGGTGACAAATGCTAAATAGCCCGGAGCCACACAAGGGTTATTCTTGGTGTTTTCATTACCCAGTGATGGTGAGTGTATTCATCATATTGGCATTACCCAGTGATGTTGATTGTATTAGTCATGGTATTATTCACCAGTTTTGTTGAGTGTATTAACCCTCTGAAATGCATTAGCGCCTAATTTCGCTCGATCAAGGGGTGCGCATAACACCTTAACCACTGCTCTGTGCCAAACGACAAATGCTTTTCGCCAATAACTGTCCCCACCGACAAAAGTTTTTTTTTTGTACACGGTCAAAACACGCTCGCGGTAGGTTGGATACAAAATGAACTCTTGGGAGGGGAGGACCAGTGAGAGGCAGCTTTCTTTGAAAAAAATTCCCAGAATGTCCTAGGGCTGCTCGCTGGGTTAGTATTGAGTGAGTAACCATGGGGTGGTGCACACGCCTCTGGCTCCCAAACACCTGTCCGACGCAGTGTTGAAAGATCGCTCTCTGTCGGTGAAATTCAGACCTTATAGCTTAAAGAACATAAAGGTCATGATATTGATGAAGCTAGGCGCAATAAGGACCTAACACAAAGGTCGGATGCAAGTTATACCACACCTATTAGGATGATACAGCGAGCGTATCCAGTTGTAGCTGTGAACGCCACCCATGCCCACCTATGCCATCTCCAATTTATATAAGGGATACATAGATGAATCGTTTTCTGGGTTCAGTGATGATGCATCTGATACAAGTAGCATAGATGAACAGTGTTAGCGGTTTCCATGGTGGTGTTTTCCATAGATATTTTCAAGATTAGCTGAATCTCTTCCAGAATGGCTGAATCTCTTCTAGATTGACTGACACTTGCTGTAAATGACTGAATCTTCCAGTCAGGGACCTTACAAAGCAATATTTTCAAGACTACCTTATGCATTACGAGCTCGGCTACATACCACTTTGTAACACGGATTTGGGTTTCTCTCTCTCTACTTCTCTTCCTTCTTTGCCCTCTACCCGTATTTTTACTTTTTATTCTCTACCAAGGGACTCCAAAACTTTTACCAAAGCCAACTCCACGCCACGTGGTCCTAAGACGATTGACCGACTTAGGATTCTACACCCAGTATGACGTGACCTAGGCTCTGAGCAAAACCCTAGAGTCGCCTCTACGCTGCCACCACCAGACCAGTAACACAAGAGCAATGATCGAGGTCTGGATCGATCACGCTAATTAATCAACCTAGGGGCTTGATCCCCACTATATACGATGACCTTGAGTGTGGAATAAATTACACGGTAATGATAATTCCGATTCGATGTTAGAATCGGCGCCCAATCCAACTTTACCTCGTGTGGACCACGTGACCAGGACAAGTTTACACATAAAACACATGGAAATAATGAAATGCAAAATATTAACAAATTTAATTTATTAAAAGAAAACTAAAACAAAATCTAAATATGTTCACTCCCTGTCACTTTAACACTCCCTACTTGACCTGAGTGGCAAATGAGAAGACTATCCCTATAATTAACAATAGCAACTATACCTTGGGCGACCACAGCTCTAGATGTTTGGCTGGTCTTGGGGAGAGGTAAGATGGTTGGCCTCTTATCCCAGCTGCTCCCGTTTCCACACTGATCTCTCCCTTGTCTGGTCTACCCCAGACAAGCTTGTAACCTTCCGCCTAGTCAAAGTTTCACAAAGTTACTAGCAAGGTTTAAGTTATAACAATTAACCTCTGTTGTACTTAATTGATCCAGACTGGTTGAATTATTTTACTGAAATTAAATTACACAAGCCTCTAACGGCAGAGCTGTTCCCGATCACAAAGATGGTTATTAAAACTTTGAGAAATAGTAGACCTGTCAACCCCTGATGACCTATGACCGCCGGTCACTCCGCCTTACAAGTTAGATCTGATTCGTGACGTCACTGATGGTGACTTAAACTCAATAATTAGAATACTCTTGATATTGTACCCAGTACTATTATACAATACAATTTTAATGCAAAATGAATAAAGGCTAATTTCTCTAAATTACTGAATACTATAGGATGGTTCATTATACAAAATTATGAACAAAGATGCCCGCCATTTGTGACTCAGACCTGCTAATTCCCAGGGGACTGGGCGTTGTTGAGAGGTCAGGTCCCTACTCGAACTTCTGGAACCTTCTGGAATAATTCTTACAACAGCCTAGTTTGTTACAACTTACAAGTACTAAAGCCAAGGGTGTACGTGAGTGCGTTATTTGCAAGCACACAGAAGAAAGAAACAGCGAAAATCTATCAGTACCTGGTGCAACGAGAGCGAAGTCGCGCTTTGTACCATGGACTACTTCATTGATTATTACTCACTTCCAAAGTACTGATTGTGTAATACAGTGTGTTAGTGTGTAAATAGTGTGTGAAACTATACATATTGTAATCTTAGTGAATTTTTAGCAAGTAATATTGCAACAATAAACATTGTGGATACATTACTGACACACAGTATCACAGTTCCATGGAACATTATGAACGTTCTGTTGTATACATATTGTAAATAACAAAAATATGCATCATATACAATAAAAAAACTAATAAAACAGCATTGGAAATACATAGAACAAATAATTGAAAATATATTTGTGGCAACTCACAATGCTTGAATGGCCTGCACGCTTGTTTCTGGGAGTTTCTGGTACGGGCGACCAGCCATGATGACGTCACAGCGCACCTTGTCCACGTCCCCACTGCCAAAGTAAGTGGAATTTTGTATTTATTTTTACATAGACATGTTCAGGGTTAAAAAAGCATTTTTTGGGGAACACTTGATTTCATGCGCATGGGGAATGTCACAATAAACTCGGCGCATCACAGTGGTTAAGGCACTCGTAGATATATTGTAGGGTTCAAAACTTGGGTACAAGATGGATTCCTGAGGTGTTTGCCAGCTTGAAAAAAATTCCCAGCATTCCCCATGGTTGTGGGCAAGCTCATATTCAAGGTAGCAACCATTTTGTATGTATCTGTTTGTATATTGAGCTCCCAGTCTCTAGTTGGTCATGTTTTTGAGAAAACACTCTCTGATGTTGAAATACAGGGCATATTGCTTGAAGATGAGCATGCCAGTGATTTTGATAACTCAAATCTGGAAAAAGACCTAAGACAGGTGTCTGATACTAGTGATACAGATATTGAAGTGAACGCTGTGGAGAGTATGTACAGTACACAGCTCTCACAGCCCTGCCATGCCGGCCTAGGTCATCACCATCAATGGAACAACACAAATGAATTTTTGTATGTTCTCCTGAACATTTAGCGCCAAATGCAATTTGTTCGGATTATCCGGGAATGCTTTAGAGTAGGGTTCGTTAGAGTGAGGATGCACTGTAATTGAATCACTAATATGCTCACAATACTTTTTGAGTATAGCGATGGATCACATTTTATTATATAAATATATCACACTACACACTATTGAATAATATTACTCGAAAAAAAAAACAGAAAAAAAAATCAAAGACATTGAAATAATTAAGTAATAATATTTTTGTGGCAACTCCCGCCTGACAGCTCGGGTGGAGCTGACTGCCTCCGATGATTACTCTGTCAACGCCTCACTTTTGCCAGACTTCCTCGCCCTATTGTTGTCAAAATATGTCACAAATTATTTTCTATTTTTCCCATGATCAGGAAACACACATGAACACTTTTATAACTTTTTCTTCAACACGTGTTGCAGGCTAAAATCGCAAGAGAGCAGCTCAAGGGTTAACAAAAACCAACTAATAATATCAGGGGTTTCGCGGCCTGATGAGGGTATCGACATCATAAAACCAAAACACGCCGAGTCCCTGATGAAGGTAATGCCATCATCAATTAACCCCTTAACTGCGTTGCCTCCAAATGTGACACCCCCGCAGTGCGCAGGAAATAAATTCTCTGGAAAAAATTCTTTTTTCTTTTTTAAAGTGTCAAAAACCCTTCCCTCAGTAGGGGTATGTAAAAAAAAAAGTCGAAATTGTACTTACTTTGGCTGCTATGGGGTCCGGAAGTTGGGGCGTGACGTCATCATTCCCCGTGCGCTCGTGCCGTAAGCTCTCGGGGGCGGTGGGGCGCTCGGGGCGGGGCGCGTGAGTTGCCGCAAATATATTTTCGTTCATTTTTGCGCACCTTTCCAAATACATTTTCATTGTTTTTATGTGCCAATCCAATGTATAATGAACACGTATACTATAATATCGCAGTACAACATCCGTACTGTCCGTAGACACTGTGTTACGTGCATGAAACTTGTGTACACATATGCAGCACATATTTACTATGTATCATGCTAATTTGTGTATATATACAATCTATTTACACACTATACACTGTCACACACTATATACATTCACTATCAACACATTCAGAACACCATGTAGCAGCTGCTTCGTATGGGCCAATAGCAGCTGCCTCATATGGGCCAATAGCAGCTGCCTCGTATGGGCTAATAGCAGCTGCCTCGTATGGGCCAATAGCAGCTGCCTCGTATGGGCCAATAGCAGCTGTCTCGTATGGGCCAATAGCAGCTGCCTCGTATGGGCCAACAGCAGCTGCCTCGTATGGGCCAACAGCAGCTGCCTCGTATGGGCCAACAGCAGCTGCCTCGTATGGGCCAACAGCAGCTGCCTCGTATGGGCCAACAGCAGCTGCCTCGTATGGGCCAACAGCAGCTGCCTCGTATGGGCCAACAGCAGCTGCCTCGTATGGGCCAATAGCAGCTGCCTCGTATGGGCCAATAGCAGCTGCCTCGTATGGGCCAATAGCAGCTGCCTCGTATGGGCCAATAGCAGCTGCCTCGTATGGGCCAATAGCAGCTGCCTCGTATGGGCCAATAGCAGCTGCCTCATATGGGCCAATAGCAGCTGCCTCGTATGGGCCAATAGGAGCATTTGGCCATGAACACATTCAGAACACCTCGAGTGAGAGCAGCCACACCCAGCCTGTCTCCCTCACTCCAACATCTTACTCGCCAACATTGCTCCTCCCACCATATTGTTATAGTTCTTATTACACATGTTCTATATACCTATCTACATGTTTTATTTACCAGAACTATGCAAGTAAGCCGGTATTGTGTCCAAACAGTACAGTGGCCACCATACACTGCATGAAAAATCACACAGCAGACGACGCTACGATTACGTCACCTCCCTCACCAAAATAGCTCCTCTCAACATTCTTCTGTTGCTGTTCTTACACTATATACACACACTATATATACCCATGTACATATGTGTTGCCCATAGCGAACCACTAAGCTAGTATGGTGAGCAAAACATTGTGTGTGTGGCAGCCACACACACAATGAGGCTACCTCAATTCTCGCCCTCCCTCCCTCATCAAAATTCCTCCTTCCACAATACTACGCACAACGCTAATTATAAACACATTCCTGCTATTATCACAATCCTGGTCACTAATTCCTGTAAATGAATAATTGACCACACGTTTATTTTGAAAAGGAACCTAAGAAATCATTTGAAGATTCCTAGATGAACGAAATAATGCTGTGGTGCTGTGGCTAGCGCTGTGAACATCGTGAACAGCATTGAATTACTGATATTTGAACATTGTACCCAGTCATTATCACACTCAAGCTCTAATATAACACTATCATAGCTAAATAATACAAGTTATATATATATTTTGACATTATTAGGCGATGCTGTGGTCACATGCTGAACAGCAGTGCTGTGCGCTCATGCTGCGAGCGCCAGCCTTGGTTGCTCACACACTACTGAGGCCCCCACACCCGGGAATGTGGACCACGATTTTTTTTAAAGATGGCGTCTGTTTACAAGAGCCCTGAGGAAGCTGATGTGAACCCCATGTAGCCGCGGGAGTTTTGAATGGAACGTGAAAAATACAAATACCCGGAGGCGCGTTGCGCAAACCAGACGTGAGCCTGCAGGCGCGTTGCGCAGTTTAAGGGTTAATGCATTTTTAAAAATCCCATTTATTGTCCGAATATTATGGGACTGGTTTTAAATGTGCCCCTTTATATTGTGAACAGTTTGATAGCAAAATGAATGACGTAGCATGAAAATTGAGGTTAGAAAGCTGAAAAGAGTACAGTTCATCCTCACTAACGAACCCCGTTCTAGTGAATTCCCAGAAGATCCGAACAAATTGAATTAGGTACTAAATGTTCAGTGGAACATACAAATGTTTGATTAAGCGAAGATTGTTCATCCAAGCAGTCACCGAGACCGAGCGTCGGAGGTGGCTGTCATCATCTATGATTCGCCAAAGTGTAAACAGTTATACAGTGTTTTATTATGCTTACCCATTGTTTCTAGGGATAAATGGTTGAAGGATGATAAAATGGTATCAAGGGTCATTGGTGAGAGTTGTTGTCAGGGGGGGCAAGTGGTGTCAGTAGTTAGGATTTATTGTTAGGGGGGGCAGGTGGTGTAAGTTATTCTCATGGAAGGCAGGTTGTCAGTGGTGTAAGTTGTCAGGGAAGCTGGAGTAATAGTGGTGTCAGGGGAGGCAGGTTGTGTCAGTGGAGAGCTCTGGCTCGAGTTATCATGTAAATGGCAACACGTGGCTGGCGCCTCCATGCTCCACCTTGATAGTTCACTCACTGTCTGCTTTTCACCAAATTAGCTGAGAAAATGTTACCATTTCAGTTGTTTGCAACACAAAGCTCTATCATATTCCATAGTCAAAATTAACAATTTATAATAAATTGTGGTGTCAGTGGTGAGAGGATGTATTAGGGGGTGGAAAGGCGTCAGAGAAGGAGGGTGAGTAGAGACACCAGCTGACTGCTACAGCACGTGCCTGCCTCGATACTAAGCTCACTTGCTGCTTTTGACAAAATTAGGAGAGAAAATTTTACCATTTCAGTGGTTTGTAATGCATCGCTCTACCATATTCCGTAGTCAAAATGAAGAATTCATAATAATGTGTGGGGTCAGTGGTGAGGGGATGTATTGGGGGGGGGAGGGAGGGGTAAGGAGGCGGCTAGCCTCTATGCAGTCAACATTGGGTCGAGTTTCGTCGAGGTCTGGGTTCAAGGTCTGGCCTGAGGCCTGGTCTGGCCCAAGGCCTGTCAGTCTGGCTGCCACCCTCCCCCCCTCACTCCTATACCGCCAACATGCTACAACCCCTCCCCCCTCCCCTCCCGCACCTGACTACCAGCGGCCGGCCCTGACCCTCCTTCCCCTACCACCGGGGGCCGCCAACCACCCCTCCTCCTCTCTTCAGTTTGTTGAGAAAATTATATGATTTTGCTTTTTTGGATTCAATAATGCTCATATATGTAGAATTTTTAATCCAAATTGTTTGTAAGTGATTGTTCTATCAAATGCCATAGTGAAAATGAAGACTTCATAATAAATGAATTGTTTATGAATATTTATGTAGACTGATACAGTTGGCTTATGGAAATCCTGGCCATTACATCATATTTGCAGCCACCAATAACAGTCACATAGTTTTGATTTTAATATGGAATTGTTTACAATTGATTGTTCTATCATGTGCCATGTTCAAAATGATAAATACATAATAAATAGATTTTCTGTGATTTTTTGTTTTGTTGATAGTGGATGTAGGACCTTTGTTATTTTCACATGAAGGGGAGGGACAGCCTGGGGCTGACGGGTAGAACGAATTCCGCAGTGAAACGAATCGGCCTCGCCTCGTTCGAGTGAGGTCACACTGTATAAATATTTAAGTGTGGTTTGTGCGCTCACGGCCAATGCTCAGCCTTCGTTGCAGTGTGTGCCAGGTCGCTTGCCAGGCCAGCAAAAGAGTTAATCTTCCTTGGAGATTTCAATTTACCGAGTCTAAGATGGAGAATGGCAAACACAATTAGCATAGCAAGGAATGACCCGGGAAATAACCAACCACAGGTTAGAGAACTTTTGAGATTCTGTGACAAATTCTCGCTCAATCAACAGATTACAGAACCAACTAGGAACGAAAACACACTAGACTTGTTTTCTAGTGTGTTTTTGTTGTTTTCTAGTTTTCTAGACTTGTTTTCTAGTTCATCATTAGTTCACAAACAATGATGAACTAATCAGAGACATCACAATCTCAGATACTTCATACTCAGGCCATAAGCTCATTGAAGTGCGAACTAGCATAAATAATGGTAGTAGGTCTAAGAGACCCAACAAGCGAGAAGGAATATTCAATCAATTCAATTTTAACAATAAGAGGATCGACTGGGAAAAAATAAATGTAGACCTTGCAACCATTCAATGGGAGACAGTCATAAACGACAAAACTCCCACACAGGGAATAGCTCAACTGACAGCTGAAGCTTACAAGGTCTGCTTGAAGCACGTGCCTGTGAGGAGGGGCAGAAAGAGGACCACTCTAGAAAGAGAACGCAGACAACTCTACAGGAGAAGGAAAAAAATAACGGAAATGCTTCGGCAGACACAACTATCACAAGCAAAAAAAATAAGCCTAAGCAGGGAGATCGAAGAAATAGAACAAACGTTGAAGCGATCATATGAGTCTGAGGAAATGGAATTGGAACAGAAAGCTATACAAGAGATAAGGAAAAATCCGAAATATTTTTTCACATACGCAAAACCAAAATCAAAAACCTCTACCAGTATTGGACCGTTAATTACAAATGAAGGTACGTACACAGAGGACAACAAAGAGATTAGTGAAATTCTAAGACGCCAGTATGAGGCTATGTTTAGCACACCAATAAACAACATGAAAGTTGATGACCCAGACAGCTTCTTTATGAATGACATTCAAGCTGCAGATAATATAACGGATATTACCACAAACTCGAAAGACTTTGAAAGAGAAATTGACAATATGCCTATGCACTCAGCTCCTGGGCCTGACTCATGGAATTCAATATTCATAAAGAAATGTAAAGTACCAGTAGCGAGAGCACTCAGCGTAATTTGGAGAAAGAGCCTGGATACAGGGGACATACCAGCAGCACTTAAATCTGCAGATATAGCTCCGTTGCACAAGGTGGGGGGGAGTAAAGCCTTGGCAAAAAATTATAGGCCAGTTGCACTAACATCACACATAATAAAAGTGTTTAAAACGTTTGTATATAGGGTAATAACACCACAAACAGTATTGTTGGGGTGAAACTTTAGTGCGTCTGACCTTGAATGTGTGAAGGAAGCAGCCGCCACCTGACTGTGTGTAGTGACGTCTCTTAGTGCCTGAACTAACTATATCAACTTAGTTGTACAGTTGTGGTGAACAAAACATGTAGATACTTACATATAACATCTGTATATAGTGAATAAAATCAAAAACAGTATTGTGGGAGGAGAATGTGGGTGAGGGAGGGAGGAAGTAGCAGCCAGAGGCGGGCTGCCACTGGTTGCCACTGCCACTCAGCATGCCAACTTAGTGGTTCGTTATGGTGAACACGAATGTAGATACTTATATGTAACGTCTGTATATAGTGAATAAAAGCAAAAACAGTATGGTGGGAGGAGAATGTGGGCGAGTGAGTGGCTGGCTGGTGTGTGGCGGTCACTCCTCGTTGCTTTTTGACTCATATTAGCGACTTAATGGTACGTTATGGTGAACAAAACATGCAGATATTTATATATAACCTGTGTATATAGTGTAATAATCGACAAAGTATTTGTTCACTGTTTGATGAACATAATAATTGAATCAACAATATGCACACTATATTTTTGAGTACAGCGATGATTCACTCATTTTATTATATAAATATATCACACTACACACTATTGAATAATATTACAGCAAAAATACTATGAAAAATCAATCAGAGACATTGAAATAATTAGGTAATTATCTCTTTGTGGCCACTCCTGCCTGACAGCTGGCGAGCAACAGACCGCTTGGGACGCACGCTGAGTCAGCGCCTGTTTTTTGCCAGACTTCCCGCCCTATAGCGGGCAATATATGCCACTTACGATATTTTTATTATTTTTCCCATGATCAGAGAACACAAATTAACAGGTTTAAAAGAAAAAATAATTATTTTTTTGTATGCGCCTGTGGGTGACAAATGCTAAATAACTTTGAGCCACACAAGGGGTTAAACATAATACAGGGTACATAACACAATCAAATTTGCCCATAGTAGGTAAGCACCATGTAAAGAATTTGGGAATAATGATGTCTAACGACCTAATGTTTAGGGAGCATAACCAAGCAAATATTGCGTCAGCCAGAAAAATGATGGATTACGAGAACTTTCAAATCCAGGGATCCCATCACAATGGTTGTGCTCTTCAAATAACTTGTGTTGTCGCATCATGAGTACTGCTCAGTACTCACTTTACCCTTCAGAGCAGGAGAGATTGCAGAAATAGAGGGAGTACAGAGAACATATACGGCATACATAGACCCGATAAAGCACCTAAATTATTGGGATCGTCTCAAAGCCCCCCAAATGTACTCACTAGAAAGTCGACGAGAGAGATATCAAATAATATACATATGGAAAATACTAGAGGGCCAGGTTCCAAATCTACACTGTAAAATAATAACATACTGGAGTGAATGATACGAAAGAAAAAGCTCAATAAAACCAGTGAAGAGCAAGGGGTGCCATAGGCACAGAGAACACTGTATAAACGTCAGTGGTCCGCGGTTGTTCAACATTCTCCCGGCAAGCATAAGAAATATTGCTGGGACAACCGTGGACATCTTCAAGATAAAACTAGATAGGTTTCTCCAAGGAGTGCTGGACCAACCTGGCTATGGTGGGTATGTGGGCCGCTCCAAGCAACAGCCTGGTGGACCAAACTCTCACAAGTCAGAGTTTGAGGAGTAGAGAGTACTCCTCAAGTACTTCCAGTAGAGTAGAAGTAGAACAACTCCCAGAACCCCATCAAGCAGGTAAACTGCCTCTAGATACAATGAAGATAAGCCTTAGGCTACACAATGAAACTTGTAAAAGCAACTGTATTGCTGCTGCCTCTAATATCAATTGGGAGTTTGAAATAGGTGACATAGTGATTATCAACCTTGTAGTGCAAACATTTCTTCACAAAACTTTTAGCCTTGCCTTAAGGCTACCTTGAGGTGTTTTCTGGGCTTAGCGTCCCCGCTGCCCGGTCGTCGACCAGGCCTCCTCGTTGCTGGATTGGTCAACCAGGCTGTTGAATGCGGCTACTCGCAGCCTGACGTATGAATCACAGCCTGGTTAATCAGGTATCATTTGGAGGTGCTTATTGAGTTCTCTCTTGAACATTGTGAGGGGTCGGCCAGTTATGCCTCTTATATTTAGTGGAAGCGTGTTGAACAGTATCAGGCCTCTGATGTTGACAGAGTTCTCTCAGAGTACCTATTGAACCTCTGCTCTTCAATGGGGGTATTCTGCACATGCTGCCATACCTTCCGGTCTCAAATGATATTATTTCTGTGTGCAGATTTGGGACCAGCCCCTCTACTATTTTCCACGAGTAAATTACAGTAGTTGCATGTCTCTGCACCTTTTCCAGTTTGTTGATGTGCTGCTTAAGATATGGGCACCATACAACCACTGCATATTCCAGTTTTGGTCTGACAATAGTTGTGAATAATTTCTTTAGTATTTTGCCATCCATGTATTTAAAAGCAATTCTGAAGTTAGAAAGTGTAGCATTGGCTCTTCACACAATGTTCTTTATGTGGTCCTCAGGTGATAGCTTTTTATCTAGAACCACTTCTAGATCTCTTTCTTTATCCAAATTCTTTAAAGATTTCTCACATTTCATAGAGGTGTCTGAATATAAAGTGAAAAAAATGCCAAAGGAGCTAAGTAAGAACAAAGCATTTGGTCCAGATGGAGTTTCACCATGGGTTTTGAGAGAATGTGCACTTGAGCTCAGCATTCCACTTAACAGATTTTTTCAGGCATCCCCGTGAACAGGAGTCCTAGCAGATGTGTGGAAAAAGGCTAACACAGAACAAATGTTTGCACTACAAGGTTGATATTCACTCTACTACCTATTTCAGATTCCCTGTTGATATTAGAGGCAGCAGCAATCTACAACAGTGGCAGCAGGGAAGATCCCATCAAATATAGACCTGTATCATTGACAAGTGTTACAGTATAGTGAAAATTTTGGAAAAAACCAGCGTTGAATGTAATGAAACGCCATTTTCTGGGTGAGACCCGGAGGCTCCCCGGAGCTTTACCAGGCTGATATGCTAATGTCAGACTTTGGCATCAGTCATGTGTATGGAGTTCAAGGGCCTACCGGGGACCACGGCCAGAACCTGGCCCCCTCAGAGAGGCAAGGGGAGCAATGGCCTATAGAATGGCTTATGCATCGTTAACGATGCATAAGCAACAGGGCTCCATTAAGGAACATATAATCTCTTCCCACAACCAGACCATCACCAGAGAAGTCTTATCAAAAAACACATAAATCATCGATAGATACAGCGATAGCAGGCGGCTTGATATCTGCGAGGCACTACACATTAAGAAGTCGATACCAGCAATCAACAGCCATTTAATGCACAACTATATTCTACCCACTTCAAGACTCCGCACCAATATAGGCCCATTGCAGGGTCTTACATTCTTCCTTTTAACTTACAAAATATTATACCCATTGTTTCGTGTTTTGTCTTGTGTTGAAAATTTGTTTTCACCTCATCCAAAACTGTTGTAACATATCACCTCACCCAAATGCAGGTATAAAATCAAAGCTGTTTAACCCTTACACTGCTCAGGGGTCCTGGGGACATTTACACCCCTGTGCGCAAGAAAAAAAAAATTCAACATTTTTTTTTCGTCTTCTAGACATGTTAATTTGTGTCCCCTGAGCACGGGAAAAATAAAAAAAATCGTAGGTGACATATTTTGGGCGCAATTGACCGAGAAAGTCTGGCAAAAAGTGGGCGTCACCCGCGCTGACAGGTGGGAGTTGCCACAAAGATATTATTACCTAATTGTTTCAATGTCTTCGATTGATTTTTTCTTAGTTTTTTTGCAGTAATATTATTCAGTAGTGTGTATTGTAATATATTTATATAATAAAAGTGGTGAATAATCACTATACTCAAAAGTATGATGTGCATATTAGTGATTCAATTATTATGTTTATAAAACCATAAACAAATAGTTTTGCTGCTTTTACACTCTATACACAGGTTATATATAAGTATCTGCATGTTTTGGTCACCATAACGAACCACTAAGTTGGTATTGAGAGTCGAAAAGCAACGAAGAGTTACCACCACACACCAGCCAGCCACTCGCTGCCACTCCCTCAACACACGCACTAAACTTTCTTCCCCCAACAATACCATTTGTGGTGTTATTACACTATATACAGACGTTATATATAAGTATGTATATATTTTGTTCACCACAACTGTACAGCTAAGCTGAAATAGTTAGTTCAGGCACTAAGAGTCGTCGCTATACACAGATGGCGGCTGGCGGCTCCCTCACTCATTCAAGGTCACACGCACTAAACTTTCTCCCCCAACAATACTGTTTGCAGTGTTATTACCCTATATACACATGTTATATATAAGTATCTACATGTTTTATGCACCGTAACTATACACCTAAGCTTGTAGTGCGCCCAAAGAGCATAGTGGCCACCCTCTAAACAGCTAGACAAATCGTGCAGACGACGTCACCTCCGTCACCCATATGGCTCCTCCCAGCATAATCCTTTTGCTGTTAATACACTAATACACACATTATATATAAGTATCTACATTTGTGTTCACCATAGAGAACCACTGACCTGGTATGGTGAATGCAAACAATAACAGGTGGCCACACAGTCAGTAAACGATGCTGTCTCTCTCCGTCTCTCAGCATCACTCCTCCCACAGCGCTAATTATTACAACATTCCTGCTATTATCACAACCCTGGTTATTTATATCAGTCAGGGGTCATCTGTAATATTGTCATCGCTAAATAATAACAATTATATATTTATTTTGACATTTTTCGGCGATGCTGTGGTCACAAGCTGAACAGCAAAGCTGTTCGCTCATGCTGCGTGCGCCAGCCTTGGTTGCTCCAACAGTACTGTGCCTCTTACACCTGAGAATATTGCCCACGATTTGTTTAAAAAATGGCGTCTGTTTACAAGAGCCCTGAGGAAGCTTCTGTGAACCCCGTGTAGCCGCGGGCCATTTGAATCGGGCCTGGCACCCTATGGCGTATATATACTCCATGCACATCGTGGGACATGTTACTCAGGGCGTATATATACACCATGCGCAGTTTAAGGGTTAAACTCTGTTTAGTGTTTGTAAGTTATAGTTGTGTGTGTGTAAACTAAAGTCTTTGAAAATGTAATAAGTTATTACGAAACGCATTCAAGTGTCGCGTCAAACTAGAAATAAAAATGAATTTTGGAGAATTGATTTTTCAATTACCATCGACAGTGAAAACAAACATAAGAAATATGGAGAAAATTCGTGTTAGAATTATTAATCTTACTTTTTAGGTCATATTTAATAATATATGTCTACAGGAAAGACTGCTACCAAAATATACTAATATATATATATATACAGTGTATGTATATATATATATATATATATATATATATATATATATATGTCGTACCTAGTAGCCAGAACGCACTTCTCTGCCTACTATGCAAGGCCCGATTTGCCTATTAAGCCAAGTTTTCATGAATTAATTGGTTTTCGACTACCTAACCAACCTAACCTAACCTAACCTAACTTTTTCGGCTACCTAACCTAACCTAACCTATAAAGATAGGTTAGGTTAGGTTAGGTAGAGTTGGTTAGGTTCGGTCATATATCTATGTTAATTTTAACTCCAATAACAAAAAATTGACCTCATACGTAATGAAATGGGTAGCTCTATCATTTCATAAGAAAAAAATTAGAGAAAATATATTAATTCAGGAAAACTTGGCTTATTAGGCAAATCGGGACTTGAATAGTAGGCCGAGAAGTGCATTCTGGCTACTAGGTACGACATATATATATATATATATATATATATATATATATATATATATATATATATATATATATATATACATACACTGTATATATATATATATATTAGTATATTTTGGTAGCATTCTTTCCTGTAGACATATATTATTAAATATGACCTAAAAAGTAAGATTAATAATTCTAACACAAATTTTCTCAATATTTCTTATGTTTCTTTTCACTGTCGATGGTAATTGAAAAATCAGTTCTCCAAAATTCATTTTTATTTCTAGTCTGACGCCACATTTGAACGCGTTTCGTAATAACTTATTACATTTTCAAAGACTTTAGTTTACACACACACAACTATAACCTGCAAACACTAAACAGATTTCTTACTATGCTATAATTCAAATGTTTTTCATTTTATATACCTGCATTTGGGTGAGGTGATATGTTACAACAGTTTTGGATGAGGTGAAAACAAACTTTCAACACAAGATAGAACACGAAATATTGGGTAAAGTTAAAGGGGAAGAATGGAAGTAAATGCAAAGGGCCTATTGGCCCATATTTCTTGATGCTTCTACAGTATATTGGTGCGGAGTCTTGAAGTGGGTAGAATATAGTTGTGCATTAATTGGCTGTTGATTGCTGGTGTAGACTTCTTAATGTGTAGTGCCTCGCAGATATCAAGCCGCCTGCTATCGGTGTATCTATCGATGATTTCCGTGTTTTTTGTTAAGACTTCTCTGGTGATAGTATGGTTGTGGGAAGAGATTATATGTTCCTTAATGGAGCCCTGTTGCTTATGTATCGTTAATCGCTTGGAAAGTGATGTTGTTGTCTTGCCTATATACTGAGTTCTTTGAGGCTTACAGTCCCCAAGTGGGCATTTGAAGGCATAGACGACATTGGTCTCTTTCAAAACGTTCTGCTTTGTGTCTGGAGAGTTTCTCATGAGTAGGATGGCAGTTTTCTTGGTTTTATAGTAAATCGTCAATTGTATCTTCTGATTTTTGTCTGTAGGGATAACGTTTCTATTAACAATATCTTTCAGGACCCTTTCCTGCATTTTATGAGCTGTGGAAAAGAAGTTCCTGTAAAATAGTCTAATAGGGGGTACAGGTGTTGTGTTAGTTGTCTCTTCAGAGGTTGCATGGCGTTTCACCTTCCTTCTTATGATGTCTTCAACGAAACCATTGGAGAAGCCGTTGTTGACTAGGACCTGCCTTACCCTACAAAGTTCTTCATCGACTTGCTTCCATCCTGAGCTGTGGCTGAGAGCACGGTCGACATAAGCGTTAAGAACACTCCTCTTGTACCTGTCTGGGCAGTCACTATTGGCATTGAGGCACATTCCTATGTTTGTTTCTCTAGTGTAGACTGCAGTGTAGAAACCTCCGCTCCTTTCCATGACTGTTACATCTAGAAAGGGCAGCTTCCCATCCTTTTCCATCTCGTAGGTGAAACGCAACACAGAATTTCGCTCAAATGCCTCCTTCAGCTCCTGCAGATGTCTGACCTCAGGTACCTGAGTAAAAATGTCGTCAACATACCTGCAGTATATGGCCGGTTTCAACTTCATGTCGACTAAGACTTTTTGCTCGATGGTACCCATGTAGAAGTTTGCAAACAGGACACCTAGGGGAGAACCCATGGCATCATAAGAAGGAAAGTGAAACGCCATGCAACCTCTGAAGAGACAACTAACACAACACCTATACCCCCTATTAGACTATTTTACAGGAACTTCTTTTCCACAGCTCATAAAACAGAGGAAAGGGTCCTGAAAGATATTGTTAATAGAAACGTTATCCCTACAGACAAAAATCAGAGGATACAACTGACGATTTACTATAAAACCAGAAAAACGGCCAGCCTACTCATGAGAAACTCTCCAGACACAAAGCAGAACGCTTTAAAAGAGACCAACGTCGTCTATGCCTTCAAATGCCCACTTGGGGACTGTAAGCTCCAAAAAACCCAGTATATAGGCAAGACAACAACATCTCTTTCTAGGCGTTTAACGATGCATAAACAACAGGGCTCCATTAAGGAACATATAATCTCTTCCCACAACCAAACCATCGCCAGAGAAATCCTAGTAAACAACACAGAAATCATCGATAGATACAGCAATAGCAGGCGGCTTGACGTTTGCGAGGCACTACACATTAAGAAGTCAACACCAGCAATCAACAGCCAATTAATGCACAACTATATTCTACCCACCTCAAGACTCCGCTCCAATATAGAAGCATCAAGAAATATGGACCAATAGGCTTTCTACAATCACTTCCATTTCAATACCCATTGTTTCGTGTTCTGTCTTGTGTTGTTGAAATTAATACCCTATTAATGCCACCTCTTGTTCTGTCTTGTGTTGATGAAATTAATACCCTATTAATGCCACCTCACCCCATCCACCTCACTCAAATGTAGATATAAACAAAATCGGAGATGCGTAAGTTCTATTCAGTTGTGTATTTGTAAACTAAAGTCTTTGAAAATGTAATAAGTTTTACGAAACGCGCTCGTGTCGCGTCAGACTAGAAATAAAAATGAATTTTGGAGAATTGATTTTTGAATTACCTCCAACAGTGAAAAGAAATGTACGAAAGATTGAGAAAATTCGTGTTAGAATTATTAATCTTACTTTTTCGGTCATATTTAATAATATATATATTTATATATATATATACTGTACTTTATAAATCAAATAGATAAGATTTGGTGGTCTTATCACCACCAAATCAACTAAGCCCAGATTTGTGTGAGACCAATAGTCAATTTATCCATCATGGTTATGTTTGGTGAAGAGTATCACTCAATCTCAACAGTCCTGTAACGTAATTGTGTGTTCCCATAGTAAGTGTAAAATAATCCAGAGTTGTTCAATAAAACCCATGTGTTAAGATGTAACCCACAGTGTACTTATTGTCCAACTTAGACTAAGAATACTTGATCCTTCCCCCATTATCACATACGATACATACATTTCCTTCCATTATTCTTAATAAAGTAAGGACGGGTTTTGTTAGTCTGTACTCTTGGGTACGGCTTATAAACTTATATACGGCCCTGCTGCTGCAATGTGTTACCAAAATATATTATCCCATACTCCGGGATATGTTTATAAAAAATATTGGCCTTGCTGTGAATGTGTTAATCTGTCAGTAATATTAACCCTGCTTTGAAATAGCTAATGCAAAGAATGTATAAAAATATGTAATTTGTATTAGTAAATAAAGTACTGTAATATTAGTTTTAGTTGTAAATACATCTAGCAAACTAAATATTCTTTTCCACAGGATAACAAGCCAGAGGAATGTTCAGTGTGTTTTAACGATTATGCCGAAAATCGGCTACGACCTCGCACACTGCCATGTGGCCACACATTCTGCTCCCAGTGTATTGACAATGCTATCAAGAATGGTCAGCTGACCTGCCCCAGCTGCCGTGCCGAGCACGCTGCCACAGCCTCTACTCAGTTCCCAATTAACTATGCTGTGGAGGCTTTAGTTAGGAAACTCAAAAATATCCAGCTAACAACTGAGGAAGTAGTGCCAGCAAAACCTTATGAAGGTTCTGCCAAAGGCATCAGTAAGACATTACGTTCCATGGTGCAGGAGCAGATGAGCAGCATCAGCCGCCTCATTACTAGCTGTGAAGAGGTACTGTCCCAGCTGGGGGAGTACCGGGGGCAGTTGGGGGACTGGAAGACTCATCACCTCCAGCTCCAGGACAGACTCTATGCTCTGGTAGAGCAGAATAAGTCAGCAATGAAACTCTTGGAACTGGAGGATACCAGTGTGGTGGATATGACAACACAAGGAGAGGAAGGGAAGACTCAGCTGCAGGCCATGTTGGGGAGCCTCAACACAGTCAACACAGCACAGGAAGTATTCATGACCATCAATGAAGTTGACCAATGCAACATGGAGGTAGAAAATTGGCTCCGGAAGTGCCAGGAACTCTTCCCAGATGTCAAGACTGTCCACACCTCAGTGAAGGTACGCTGCTGAAGGTCACATTGTTCTCACCCAACTGAGTGTAGTATTGCCTCTATATAAACACTTTTGACATGGACACACATCAAGATGAGAGTAGACTTTATATATAGGAAACTTTTGTTCTAACACCTGAAACATTTTTATTAATAAAGTCAACTGTCATCTTGGTGTTTCTCTACACTGTGGTCAGTGTAGAAAAACATTACTTATATTGTCAAATTACTTTACTCAGAGGCTGATGCTTCATTTACTCAGAGCCAGGTTCCGCCATTAATGTTTGTGTTGGCAATGACAGGTGCAGGAGACCATGAGGGAGGCCCTGGAGATGATGTCCACAGAGACAAGTGCCACAGCTGACCCCGTACACCTGGGAGACTCAGCCTCCACTATTAATGTTTGTGTTGGTAATGACAGGTGCAGGAGACCATCAAGGAGGCCCTGGAGATGATGACCACAGAGACAGGTGCCACAGCTGACCCCATACACCTGGGAGACTCAGCCTCCACCATTAATGTTTTGTGTTGGTAATGACAGGTGCAGGAGACCATCAGGGAGGCCCTGGAGATGATGACCACAGAGACAGGTGCCACAGCTGACCCCGTACACCTGGGAGACTCAGCCTCCACCATTAATGTTTGTGTTGGTAATGACAGGTGCAGGAGACCATCAGGGAGGCCCTGGAGATGATGACCACAGAGACAGGTGCCACAGCTGACACCGTACACCTGGGAGACTCAGCCTCCAGCATCATGAATAAAGTTCAGGAAATCACTGGAGAGATCCACCAGAAGCAATTAACAGTAAGTTTCTGATTTCCTCTCATAGGTCATATCACAAGATATTGAGTTGCGTTTTGAGGAGAGGAAGCCTGTTCTTAGGTTTATCGAGGTTCCCCAAGGTCAACTACTGACTTTCCTTAACATACAATGCACAATAGTTGCCTAACTCCTGGATAAATATTTACTGGTAGGTGAACAGACCTATCAGGTGAAAGGAAGCATGTGAACCATTTCTGTCCTGCATGGTGATTGAACCTGTGATCCTCTATTGAACCCGGGATCCTGGCTCCCCTCACAGAGGCACAGAGAGCGGGTGACACTCCACCAACCAACCGGGAAAGCATTCAGGAAGACAGTGAACCAAAACAGACCACTGCTGGGTTCGAAGAGACTGAAGCCTTAGAACTGCCAACAAACTCCCAGACAATGCCAGCATAAACCTCCCTGCCAGAAGAGGAGGCTGGAATTTCAGGTCCAACACCAACCCCCTGCCAGTAGAGGGGGAGTGGAGCTACGGGTCCAGCACCAACCCCCTGCCAGTACAGGGAGGCTGGAGCTACAGGTCCAGCACCAACCCCCTGCCAGTACAGGGAGGCTGGAGCTACAGGTCCAGTACCAACCCCCTGCCAGTACAGGGAGGCTGGAGCTACAGGTCCAGCACCAACCCCCTGCCAGTAGAGTGAGGCTGGAGCTACAGGTCCAGCGGTCCAGCACCAACCCCCTGCCAGTACCTGGTTGATACCTAGTTGATGGGGTTCTGGGAGTTCTACTCCCCAAGCCCAGCCCGAGGCCAGGCTCGACTTGTGAGATTTTGGTCCACCAGGCTGTTGCTTGGAGCGG
Source organism: Procambarus clarkii (assembly GCF_040958095.1). NCBI lineage: Eukaryota > Metazoa > Arthropoda > Malacostraca > Decapoda > Cambaridae > Procambarus > Procambarus clarkii. The sequence continues at coordinate 2,557,754 of NC_091166.1, forward strand.
CCCGCAGGGCCACATACCCACCACAGCCCGGCTGATCCGGAACTTCTCTTAGAAAACCGTCCAGTTTTCTCTTGAAGATGTCCACGGTTGTTCCGGCAATATTTCTTATAGTCCCTGGGAGGACGTTGAACAAGCGCTGACCTCTGATGTTTATACAGTGCTCTCTGATTGTGCCTATGGCACCCCTGCTCTTCACTGGTCCAATCATGCATTTTCTTCCATATTGTTCACTCCAGTACGTTGTTATTTTACTGTGTACATTTTGGACCTGACCCTTCAGTATTTTCAGTGTGTATATTATTTGGTAACTCTCTCGTCTCCTTTCTAGAGAGTACATTTGGAGAGTTTTGAGACGATCCCAATAATTTAGGTGTTTTATCTCGTCTATGCGTGCCGTATATGTTCTCTGTATTCCCTCTAATTCAGCAATCTCTCCTGCTCTAAAGGGGGGACTGAGTACTGAACAGTACTCGAGACGGAACAACACAAGTGACTTGAAGAGTACAACCATTGTGATGGGATCCCTGGATTTGAAAGTTCTCGCGATCATTTTTCTGGCTGATGCGATATTTGCTTGGTTATGCTCCCTAAATGTTACATCGTCGGACAATCATTATTCCCAAATCCTTGACATGCAGTAGAGGTGGGCTAAAGCTACAGATCCAGAACCAACCCCCTGCCAGTAGAGAGGGGCTGGAGCTTTAGGTCCAGCACCAGCCCCCTGCCAGTAGAGGTGGGCTGGAGCTACAGGTCCAGAACCAACCCCCTGCCAGTAGAAGGGGGCTGAAGCTACAGGTCCAGCATCCAACCCCCTGCCAGTAGAGCGGGCCTGGAGCTACAGGTCCAGCATCAACCCCCTGCCAGTAGAGTGGTGGCTGGAGCTACAGGTCCAGCACCAACCCCCTGCCAGTAGAGGGGGGGCTGGAGCTACAGGTCAAGCACCAACCCCCTGCCAGTGGAAGGGGGCTGGAGTTACAGGTCTAGCACCAACCCCCTGGCAGTAGAGGGGTGGGTTGGAGCTTCTGGTTCGGCACCAACCACTTCCCAGTAGAGGGGTGGCTGGAGATACATGTCCAGCAACCAACCCCCTGCCAGTAGAGGGGGGTGCTGGAGCTACAGGTCCAGCACCAACCCCCTGGCAGTAGAGGGGGGGCTGGAGTTACAGGTCCAGCACCAGCCCCCTGCCAGTAGAGGGGGGGGGCAGGAGATATAGGTCCAGCTCCCAACCCGCTGCCAGTAGAGGGGGGCTGGAGCTACTGGTCCATCCGTAACCCCCTGCCAGTAGAGGGAGGGGCTGGAGCTGTAGGTCCAGCACCAACCCCCTGCCCGTAGAGGGGGCTGGAGCTGTGGATCCAGCACCAACCCCATGCCAGTAGAGGGGAGGGTTGGAGCTTCAGGTTTAGCACCAGCTTCTTGACAATAGAGGAGGGCAGGAGCTACAGGTCCAGCACCAACCCCCTGCCAGTAGAGAGAGACTGGAGCTACAGGTCTAGCACCAACCCCCTGGCGAGATAGAGGGGGGGAGGGGGCTGGAGCTACTGGTCCAGCACCAACCCCCCTGGCAGTAGAGGGGGCTGGAGCTACTGGTCCAGCACCCCAACCCCCTGGCAGTAGAGGGGGCTGGAGCTACTGGCCCAGCACCAACCCCCTGGCAGTAGAGGGGGGCTGGAGCTACAGGTCCAGCCCAAACCCCCTGCCAGTTGAGGGGGGCTGGAGCTACTGGTCCAGCCCTAACCCCATGCCAGTAGAGGGAGGCGCTGGAGCTGTAGGTCCAGAACCAACCCCCTGCCACTAGAGGGGAGGGTTGGAGCTTCAGGTTCAGCACCAGCCCCTTGTCAGTAAGAGGGGCAGGAGATACAGGTCTAGCATCACAACCCCCCATGCCAGTAGAGGGGGGGCTGGAGTTACAGGCCCAGCACCAACCCCTTGCCAATAGAGGGGGGGATGGAGCTACAGGTCCAGCACCAACCCCCCTGCCAATTGAGAGGGGGCTGGAGCCTACAGGTCCAGCACCAACTCTCTGCAAAGTAAGAGGGGGGGCTGGAGCTACAGGTCCAGCACCAACCCCCTGCCAGTAGAGGGGGGCTGGAGCTACAGGTCTAGCACCAACCCCATGGCAGTAGAGGGGGGGCTAAAGCTACAGGTCCAGCACCAATCGCCCTTCCAGTAGAGGGAGGCTGGAGCGGACTGGTCCTGAAAGAACCCCCTGCCAGTAAAAGGGGGGCTGGAGATACAGATCCAACCCCTGCCAGTAAGAGGGGAGGGTTGGAGCTTCAGGTTCAGCACCAACACCTTGACAGTAGAGGGGGGGCTGGAGCTACAGGTCCAGCACCAACCCCCTGCCAGTAGAGGGGGGGCAGGAGCTACAGGTCTAGCAACCAACCCCCTGACAGTAGAGGGGGGGCTGGAGTTTACAGGTCAGAGCCCCAACCCCCTGCTAGTAGAGGGGGGCTGGAGCTACAAGTCCAGCACCAACCCCCTTCCAGTAAAGGAAGGCTGGAGCTACTGGTCTAGCACCAACCTCTGCCAGTAGAGGGGGGCTGGAGCTACAGGTCCAGCACCAACCCCCCTGCCAGTAGAGGGAGGGCTGGAGCTACAGGTCCAGCATCAACCACCTGCCAGTAGTAGAGGGGGTTTGGAGCTACAGGCCAAGCACCAACCCCTTGCCAATAGAGGGGGGGGGGGCTGGAGCTACAGGTCCAGCACCAACCCCTCTGCCAGTTGAGGGGGGGGGGTTTGGAGGTACAAGGTCCAGCACCAACCCCCGGTCAGCAGAGGGGGGGGCTGAAGCTTTAGGGCTAACACCAACCCCCTGTCAGCAGAGGGGGGGGGGGGCTGGAGATATAGGGCTAACACCAACCCCCTGCCAGTAGAGGGGGGCTGGAGCTACTGGTCAGCACCAACCCCCTGCCAGTAGAGGGGGGCTGAGCTACAGGTCCAGCACCAATCACCTGCCAGTAGAGGGGGGCTGGAGCTACAGGTCTAGCACCAACCCCATGCCAGTAGAGGGGGCTGGAGCTACAGGCCCAGCACAACCCATTCGGCCAGTAGAAGGGGGCTGGAGCTACAGGTCCAGCATCAACCCCCTTCCAGTAGGAGGGGGGCTAGAGCTACAGGTCCAGCACCAACCCCCTGCCAGTAGAGGGGGGGACTGAAGCTACAGGTCCAGCACCATTCCCCATCCAGTAGAGGGGGGCTGGAGCTACAGGTCCTAGCACCAACCCCCCATGCCAGTAGAGGGGGGGGAATGGAGCTACAGGTCCAGCACCAACCCCCCTGCCAGTTGAGGGGGAGCTGGAGCTACAGGTCCAGCACCAACTCCCTGCAAGTAGAAGGGGGCTGGAGCTACAGGTCCAGCACCAACCCCCTGCCAGTAGAGGGGGGCTGGAGCTACTGGTCCAGACTCATCCCCCTGCCAGTAGAGGGGCCTGGAGCTACAGGTTCAGCACTAATCCCCTGACAGTAGAGGGGGGCAGGAGCTACAGGTCCAGCACCAACCCCTCTGCCATTAGAGGAGGGGCTGGAGCTAAAGGTCCAGCACCAACCCCTTCCAGTAGCGGGGGGGGGGGGGGCTGGAGCTACAGGTCCAGCACCAACCCCCTGCCAGTAGAGGGGGCTGGGAGCTACAGGTCCAGCACCAACCCCCGGTCAGCAGAGGGGGGGCTGAAGCTAATAGGGCTAACACAACCCCTGTCAGCAGAGGGGGGGGGGGCTGGAGCTATAGGGCTAACACCAACCCCCGGCCAGTTCAGGGGAGGGTTGGTGCTTCAGGTTCAGGACCAACCCCTTGACAGTAGAGGGTGTTGGGCTGGAGCTACAGGTCCAGCACCAACCCCCTGCCAGTAGAGGTGGGGGGCTGCAGCTACAGGTCCAGCACCAACACCTGCCAGTAGAGGGGGGGGGGGGGGCTGGAGATACAGATCCAGCACCAACCCCATGCCAGTAGAGGGAGGGTTGGAGCTTCAGGTTCAGCACCAACCCCCTTCCAGTAAAGGAAGGCTGGAGCTACCGGTCTAGCACCAACCCTCTGCCAGTAGAGGGGGGGCTGGAGCTACTGGCCCAGCCCCATCCCCCTGCCAGTAGAGGGGGCCTGGAGCAGCTACAGGTTCAGCACTAATCTCCTGACAGTAGAGGGGGGCAGGAGGCTACAGGTCTAGCACCAACCCCTCTGCCAGTAGAAGGGGGGCTGGAGCTACAGGCCCAGCACCAACCCCTTTCCAGTAGAGGGGGGGGCTGGAGCTACAGGTCCGCACCAAACCCCTGCCAGTAGAGGGGGGCTGGAGCTACAGGTCCAGCACCATCCCCCTGCCAGTAAGGGGGGGCTGAAGCTATAGGGCTAACACCAACCCCCGGTCAGCAGAGGGGGGACTGAAGCTATAGGGCTAACACCAACCCCCTGTCAGTAGAGGGGGGGGGGGGCTGGAGATATAGGGCTAACACACAACCCCCTGCCAGTAGAGGGGGCTGGAGCTACTGGTCCAGCACCAAACCCCCTGCCAGTAGAGGGGGGCTAGAAGCTACAGGTCCAGCACCAACCCCCTTTCCAGTAGAGGGGGGGGGCTGGAGCTACAGGTCTAGCCACAACCCCCCTGGCAGTAGAGGGTGGCTGGAGCTACAGGCCCAGCACCAACCCTTCGGCCAGTAGAGGGGGGCTGGAGCTATAGGTCAAGTATCAACCCCCTGCCAGTAGAGGGGGGCTAGAGCTACAGGTCCAGCACCAACCCCCTGCCAGTAGAGGGGGGCTGGAGCTACAGGTCTAGCACCAACCCCCCATGCCAGTAGAGGGGGGGCTAGAGCTACAGGTCCAGAACCAACCCCCTGCCAGTAGAGGGGGGCTGGAGTTACAAGTCCAGCATCAACCCCCTGCCAGGAGAGGCGGCCTGGAGCTACAGGTCCAGCACCAACCCCCTGTCAGCAGAGGGGGGGGGGGGGCCTGGAGATATAGGGCTAACACCAACCCCCTGCCAGTAGAGGGGGGCTGGAGCTACTGGTCCAGCACCAACCCCCTACCAGTAGAGGGGGGGGCTGCAGCTACAGGTCCAGCACCAATCACCTGCCAGTAGAGGGGGGCTGAAGCTACAGGTCTAGCACCAACCCCCCATGCCAGTAGAGGGGGGGCTGGAGCTACAGGCCCAGCACCAACCCCCTGTCAGCAGAGGGGGGGGGGCCTGGAGATATAGGGCTAACACCAACCCCCTGCCAGTAGAGGGGGGCTGGAGCTATAGGTCCAGCATCAACCCCCTGCCAGTAGAGGGGGGCTAGAGCTACAGGTCCAGCACCAACCCCCTGCCAGTAGAGGGGGGCTGAAGCTATAGGTCCAGCACCATCCCCCTGCCAGTAGAGGGGGGCTGGAGCTACAGGTCCAGCACCAACCCCCCATGCCAGTAGAGGGGGGGCTGGAGCTACAGGCCCAGCACCAACCCCTTGCCAATAGAGGTGGGGGGGATGGAGCTACAGGTCCAGCACCAACCCCCCTGCCAGTTGAGGGGGGGCTGGAGCTACAGGTCCAGCACCAACTCCCTGCAAGTAAAAGGGGGCTGGAGCTACAGGTCCAGCACCAACCCCCTGCCAGTAGAGGAGGGCTGGAGCTACTGGTCCAGCCTCAACCCCCTGCCAGAAGAGGGGGCCAAAAGCTACAGGTTCAGCACTAATCCCCTGACAGTAGAAGGGGGCAGGAGCTACAGGTCCAGCACCAACCCCTCTGCCATTAGAGGAGGGGCTGGAGCTAAAGGTCCAGCACCAACCCCTTTCCAGTAGAGGGGGGGGGGCTGGAGCTACAGGTCTAGCACCAACCCCCTGGCAGTAGAGGGGTGCAGGAGCTACATATCCAGCACCAACCCCCCATGCCAGTAGAGGGGGGGGGGCAGGAGCTACAGGTCTAGCACCAACCCCCAGCCAGTAGAGGGGGTGCTGGAGCTACAGGTCCAGAACCAACCCCCTGCCAGTAGAGGGGGGCTGGAGCTACAGGTCCAGCACCAACCCCCTGCCAGTAGAGGGGGGCTGGAGCTACTGGTCCAGCACCAACCCCCTGCCAGTAGAGGGGGGCTGGAGCTACTGGTCCAGCACCAACCCCCTGCCAGTAGATGGAGGCTGGAGCTACAGGTCCAGCACCAACCCCCTGCCAGCAGAGAGGGGATGGAGCTACAGGTCCAGCACCAACCCCCTGCCAGTAGAGGGGAGGGTTGGAGCTACATATCCAGCACCAACCCCCAATGCCAGTAGAGGGGGGGGGGCAGGAGCTACAGGTCTAGCACCAACCCCCAGCCAGTAGAGGGGGGCTGGAGCTACAGGTCCAGCATCAACCCCCTGCCAGTAGAGGCGGCCTGGAGCTACAGGTCCAGCACCAACCCCCTGCCAGTAGAGGGGGGGGCTGGAGATACAGGTCCAGCACCAACCCCCTGCCAGTAGAGGGGGGCTGGAGCTACTGGTCCAGCACCAACCCCCTGCCATTAGAGGCGGCCTGGAGCTACAGGTCCAGCACCAACCCCCTGCCAGTAGAGGGGGGGCTGGAGATACAGGTCCAGCACCAACCCCCTGCCAGTAGAGGGGGGGCTGGAGATACAGGTCCAGCACCATCCCCCTGCCAGTAGAAGGGGGCTGGAGATACAGGTCCAGCACCAACCCCCTGCCAGTAGAAGGGGGCTGGAGATACAGGTCCAGCACCAACTCCCATGCCTGTAGAGGGGGCTGGAGCTACAGGTCCAGCACCAACTCTCCTGCCAGTAGAGGGGGGGCTGGAGCTACAGGTCCAGCACCAACCCCATGCCAGTAGAAGGGGGCTGGAGCTACAGGTCCAGCACCAACCCCCTTCCAGTAGAGGGAGGCTGGAGCGACTGGTCCTGAAAGAACCCCCTGCCAGTAGAGGGGGGCTGGAGCTACAGGTCCAGCACCAACTCCCTGCCACTAGTGGGGGGCTGGAGCTAAAGGTCCAGCACCAACCCCCTGCCAGTAGAGGGAGGCTAGAGCTACAGGTCCAGCACCAACCCCCTGCCAGTAGAGAGGGGGCTGGAGCTACAGGTCTAGCACCAACCCCTGCCAGTAGAGGAAACCTGGAGCTACAGGTCTAGCACCAACCCCCTGCCAGTAGAGGGCGCTGGAGCTACAGGTCCAGCACCAACCCCCTGCCAGTAGAGGTGGGCTGGAGCTACAGGTCCAGCACCAACCCCCTGCCAGTAGAGGGAGGCTGGAGCTACAGATCCAGCACCAACCCCCTGCCAGTAGATTGGGGCTGGAGCTACAGGTCCAGCACCAACCCGCTGCCTGTAGAGGGGGGGGGGCTGGAGTTATAGGTCCAGCACCAACCACCTGCCAGTAGAGGTGGGCTGGAGCTACAGGTCCATCACCATCCCCCTGCCAGTAGAGGGGGGCTGAAGCTACCGGTCCAGCACGAACCCTTCGGCCAGTAGTGTGGGGCTGGAGCTATAGGTCCAGCACCAACCCCCTGCCAGTAGAGGGGGGGCTGGAGCTACAGGTCCAGCACCAACCCCCTGACAGAAGAGGGGGGCTGGAGCTACAGGTCCAACACCAACCCCTGCCAGTAGAGTGGAACTGGAGCTGCAGGTCCAACACCAACCCCCTGCCAGTAGAGGGGGCTGGAGCTACAGGTCCAACACCAACCCCCTGCCAGTAGAGTGGGGCTGGAGCTACAGGTCCAACACCAACCCCCTGCCAGTAGAGGGGGCTGGAGCTACAGGTCCAACACCAACCCCCTGCCAGTAGAGTGGGGCTGGAGCTACAGGTCCAACACCAACCCCCTGCCAGTAGAGGGGGCTGGAGCTACAGGTCCAACACCAACCCCCTGCCAGTAGAGGGGGCTGGAGCTACAGGTCCAACACCAACCCCCTGCCATTAGAGTGGGGCTGGAGCTACAGGTCCAACACCAACCCCCTGCCAGTAGAGGGGGCTCGAGCTTCAGGTCCAGCACCAACCCGCTTCCAGTAGAGGGGGGGCTGGAGCTACAGGTCTAAAATAACGGGACTGACACTGACCACAGGTTATAATGGGTCTGACACTGACCACAGGTGATAATGGGGCTGACACTGACCACAGGTGATAATGGGGCTGACACTGTCCACAGGTTGAGGACCTCCACAGGATGAGGGAGCCCGTCAAGAGGCTGGTGGAGGCTGGCCGGGTGTTGGCCGTCCAGGAAGACCAAGATGGCCGCCGCTCCGCCAGGATAACTCTACAAGACGGACAGCTGTACCTCCACCCACTCCTGCGTCAGCCGACGGCCGCCCACGCCCACACCCTCCAGGTTACTTTATTACACTCACTAGTCTTACTGACATTACTGACTTACTGAGTTTTGATAACTAATATGATAACATTTTGTTATACAGTTATCAGCATGATTTATTTCATTTCCTGCAGGAGAGTGAGGTTGTGGGCGTGCTGGAGCCCTCCTGCACCCTGGCGTTCCTTGACCTCGGGTGGGCGGGGTCAACAAGAGGGCGGGTCACCATCCGGCTGACCCCTGACACTCCGCTGGCCAGACAGTTTGTGTTGTTGTGTACGGGCCAGCGGGGCCACACCTACCGCAACACTAAACTGTTGGAGGTGTGGGACCAGGGTCAGCCGGGGGAGTGGGTGGAGGGCGGAGACTACGAGAGTAATGATGGTGAGGGAGGAGCCCCACTGCTGCCTGACCTCCAGGGGCAGTACCGGGAGTCAGGCCAGGCAGGAGCTGTGTGGGCCAGGTGGAGGCCGGGGGATCCCAGGAGTGCCCAGTTCACCATCACCACCAGGGACCGCCAGGATGGTTACCTGTTGTCACATGTCTTCGGTGATGTGGTGAGCGGCCTGGATGTGGTGAGGGCAGCAGTCAACCACAGTGACATTAGGGAGGTGACTGTAGTGGACTGTGGTGTTGTGCTGCCA